>NC_135854.1:3527500-3645000 GCF_029677425.1 Wolffia australiana | reverse complement strand
GATTGTGAAATACATGACTGACTAGAATGGTCCTCTTTCCGTCCTTCACTCCCTACTAAAATAGTATATAAGGTCAGTAATTTTTTTATTTTTATTGGCAAAAATAAAAATACACTACAGACCTGACGGTTGGGCACGTAGACCAATCCAGCCGTGCCCGGGAAGCTACCTTGGGGGGTTTTATATTCATTAAGGTTTAGTGTTTGCATTTTATGGGCTGTTGATAATCATTTGCTATTACGTATTTAGACTTACTGTTAACTTTACATTTTGCTATTACATTTGGGCAGTTAATTCTACATTTTGGCAGTTGATAGTCGTTTGCTATGTCTCTTTTAGAATTCTTCCAGTGAAGTGGTTTCATATTTTCTTCCGATTTCCTCTTTAGAAAGAGCGATAATTGGTTCTCTAGCTATGACAGAAAAAGAAGTTACTTTCAATCCGTATTGAAGAAACTTTTAAACCCGTAGTAGCATTGAGAAATACCATTTTTTTAGCGCATGTTATGCCTGATTGACGTTGTTTCCCTCTTTTACTTCTGTTTGAGAATAATTATCAAATTTGGTACAACTATGATTTCTTTTGATTTCAATATTTCTCGATGGAGTGAATTGCTTTTCATCTTTGAACTGTGGCTATCTGTGCCAGCCATCGTTAAGCATGTTTGTGCAACAAATTAGATGGATTTTCTGAAACCCTACCCTAAGGCCAATTTCATTTTCCCGGTTATTACGAGTTTCAGTTGAGAAAAATAAACTCTTTTTCATTAGCTAATAAAATTTACGCATTCTTCCCTCTTAATTCATACGTTTCCTGACTGTTCTTAGCACTATTTTCCTTCTATTCTTGCAGAGGCCGGCAAGTGAAGTGATTCGAATGATTAACAAATTCAAAGCTGATTTTGGCGGGCAAGTTGTCTCTCTTGAACGCGTACAGCCTTCTCTTGACCATGTCCCTCACAGGTTGGCTAATGCTTGTCTTTCTGTCTCAGTGCGGAAAATTTTTCCTTCCAAATATGTTCTCTAAGTATAACTTCGACTTGGATCCTTTCTCACTCTGTTTGAATAAACTTGAATTCATAATGAATAAAATTATGGATTCTACTTTAAGAGCACCAGCATGTTTTCACGTTGGCTCAGTTAGGCCTTTGAATTATCTTTGTTTGAATTGTTCAAATGCTTTTATTTAATGGAGACATTCTCAAATATTTTTTTTGGAAATAGAAACATTCTCAACTATTGTTAGCTGATATACTCAAAGAGGAAGAAAACCTGAGGACACTATGAGATCAATGCCCAGACTGTTTCCACAAAATGTCAGCGGCCTAACTTTTCAGATTTTCATTAACCGTACTGTTTTTTGTCTTTGTACGGCACTGAGGCATTGGTGCGCTGGGGTTTTATTTTTTCTGTGGTACAAGGTCTACGGTTTAGAGCTTAGGGTTACCGTATAGAATCCAAATTCTAAAGTTTAGTTTTAAAGGTTTAGGAATCTCAATTCTAAAAAAAAGGGTTTAGGAATCTGTGGTTCAGGGCTTGTGGAAAGGGTTTAGGATATGGGGTATAGGGATTAGGGATTAATGGGTTAGGGTTTGAATTTTATGGTAAGGGTTTCGGTTTTACTATTTTATAATTTAGGGGAAGTCTATAGATGGCTCGCTCTCTAAAAAATTATTCTATGGTTCTAGAGTGCGAAATTAACATCACAAGAACTAGTTGAGCCTGTAATGCGTGACGGGTTTCTTACTTCTGCAAAGATAAATCTTGATGCTCATTTCATTGACAGGAAATCGTTTAAGCATCAATGGTCCAATGATAACTTCTTCCTCTGTCTATTTGGGTCATCCCACTTTCATTGACATTGAAATCAAACTGAAATGGTGGGGCACCCATCAACCTCTTTGTTATCATCATGGTCATTGTCATTGTCAATGAGATCTTATTGTCATTGTTTTCAACCATACTTGTAACCCATCAATGTCAATGAGGTTTCATGACCTGATGGTGCTAAGCCTTCCTCTGTCTATTTGTGCTATTCATAACTCCAGTAACACTTGCGATGTCTGTTGTTCTCCTCGGGAATTCCCCTGCATATGTTGTTAATAAGAGAGCTCTTCTGTCAGATCCTTGATCATCTGTAGTCTCAAGAGTAAGGACATAGTTCATCAATAATACCTTTTCGGAAATTGGAAAATTTGATGATATACAAGACAAGTAAAAGTTTTATGGGGCAACAGGAGTGGTCACTTTATCATTGACTTTTGGAGCATAAACGGTGCATCAATCTTTAACTTATTTGGCCTCAAAAATCGTTGAATGTTTGAAGATCTTCTATTTTTAATCTTAGAACTGGGGCCTGGACTGCAATGACGGAATCATCAACAGATAAGAGTCTTCAAACATGGAGAAAAGGAACAAGAGGAGTACTCGGAAAAAAGGAGGAAGAGCAGTCGTCTCACATATGACACAGTCAGACGATGCAAGAGAAAATGAATTGGCGGGAACCCCACATCAGTCTTTAAGGACAAGCAACCATACAAAGCTTCTTCTTGGAAGTTGGTTGCGTCGTTGACAGCCTAAGTGGGAGATCCCTCAGAGAACATTCTTCCTACACAGTGCTCATGGTTGGTCCTCATCAGCGACTGTTCTTGGACAGCATTTCTGGACCTGGAAACTCTTTATATTCTCTGAATTTCGAATTATGATTTTCTTTGTCAATTTCTACATCGATATCCTCCTGGGGTGCATATCAGAGTCTTAACTTTCTTTGGAGTGACCGTATGGGGGCAGCATTGGCTGGGACACCTAAAACTTATGTTTTGGCTTTTGTTCCAATCAGTTATACTACTGGGATTAACGTCTAGATTCTGGGAGTGACCAAATTTTCTTCTAATCTTCAAAATTCCATTTCACTCTTCTTTGAACTGCTAATTTGCTTTCCTCGATCAATTTCATTCAGTTTGTTGTCTCTTCAATTGCAGGTATCTTCTTGCGGAAGCAGGTGATACACTTTTTGCTTCATTTATTGGAACAAAGCAGTACAAGTATGTGAAATTATGGGTCTGTCCTTGAGCTCTGATCACTTCAATTTCTGGGCTCAACGTTTCTGTACTTTTGTCTGTATTTTATTCCTAGGGATGTTATCGCCGATGCAAATATTCTCCAAGGGGTCATATTTCCTGATGACACTGTTGAAGATTTGGAATATTTGGAGAAAAAAATGGAAGAAACTCTTACTAAGAAACTCCAACTAAAGTCAAACGGTTTGCCCAAGAAATCTAAGCCTGCTGCACATCGAGTAAGAATTTTTATCTCTCTTCTGTACGGTCCAAGTTTATCACATTTTGTTTGGCCATTATGCAGTAATACTTTCTTTTGGCTTTTCCTATTCGAAGGATAACACTATCTAGCCTCACTCTGCAGTAGTACTTTCTTTTGGTTTTTCATCCAATATTCATGCCATTATCTGAACTCTAAAAAGCAGTTGGCAGAACTCTGGTGGAAGAAAGAAAATGAGAAAGTGCTTCTATTCAGAGAATGATTGGCGACCAATTTAATAATTTAACGGTGGAGTAATCATTTAGGCCTTTAGTAACATATTCATCTGAATCAAAAACTGTCAGCGCAATGATCATTAGACTATTCACCAGAGAACACATGATAACATTCATATAAACTTTTTTGAAAGATAATGAGAACATATATATCGAATTCGCACACTTCCCATCAAGCTGAAGAACAAAGAAGCTGATATGCATTTTTATGAAAATTGATTTGTGAAAAGCAAAACTGAAAGGCGTAACAAGAGTTACATCTGAAAAACCAGTAGGCTGTCCAATCGCTTTGACAGTCGAATATGCATAATGAAGGTGTACTAATTTGAAAAAAAGTCGAACTTTTTGTCATTTGGAGGGGCCAGAGGTTGTGAGAGAGGTGCTACCCTCTCATTCTCCATGGAGGATTGCTGAGCTCTCCACTTTGGAGACTTTCTTTCTTGCTATCTGTCTAATGGAGCTAATTCGGTTAGTGAAATCTACTTTTGTGTCAATCCAAATACTCTAGAAACTCTGCATCAGTAGAAGTCGCAAAATTTTGAACCATTTCTTTGATTTGTTTTGTCAATTGCAAATGGCAATGGAATATATTCTAATTTGCCAGTTTTCTTATTTCCACCCTTTTTTTTAATTCTTAAATCTTCTATTTACTCATACTTTATGTGTATCTAAATGTGGCTCGCATTTATAAGTCACCCATACGAAGTTTCTTTAATGGATAATTACTTAAGTGCATAATTAAGTGGCCTTCACCCTCTTGCAACTGGTGTCTAAATCAGCATATTTTGTGTTACATAAAGTTTGAGTCAACATCCCCAAGGAGGCTGGGAAACGCTGGAGGAGGCGTCAATCTAAGACTTAGTATCAGAGCCACATTATAAACTGCAACTCATCACATCAGAAAAGTAATAGGTAGAATAATTGGACATCAAAGTCATGTTGATTTGATGTCTCAAGTGTATCCAGGTTTTAAATTGATGACCAGTTACAAAAAAGTATTTGGGTTCATAGGATATGTATATGTGCATACCATTTCTTTGAGAAGATTTGAACAGAGATCTCTCTAATGGATGTTTGTGGGTTATTCCTACAACC
Source organism: Wolffia australiana (assembly GCF_029677425.1). Classification (NCBI taxonomy): domain Eukaryota; kingdom Viridiplantae; phylum Streptophyta; class Magnoliopsida; order Alismatales; family Araceae; genus Wolffia; species Wolffia australiana. The sequence continues at coordinate 3,640,352 of NC_135854.1, read as the reverse complement.
GTAAAGGCTTCAAAGGCGACCATCCAGAAGCAGAGGTAACATTCAATGAATATGATTTGTTCTAAAAGAAGAGCCAGGGACACTATCAAATCAATCCGTTGCGCGGCAGGAAGAAAACCATTCTCTGATTCCACTGGAGAAGTCTCAACCTCAAGAAGTTAGAATGCACATTTCCAATCAGGACTAGCACTTCCGAATGATCAAACATGTAAATAATAAGAGAAGTTTGTCTATACTTATCTCCGATAAATATTTGTCTAGTGTATGTTTATGTGCGTGTACCTCTCAGTCTCCAGTTATCATTTATGTATCACATAAAGGTTTAAAAATCTCTAGTATGATGCATAATGTCAGTTTTGGAAGAATTTGAGTGGAGAAGATGCTCGCCAGATCAATCATGAAACAGACTCATTTTCATTACATATCTTGTGATGAATATGTGCACCCAAATTACAAAGGTAATCCTTAATGGATATATTTGTCCTGGACAATGTGTGGCCACTTATAACAGTTATAACTGATAACACATAAGAGATGGATTCACAAGATCAACAAATCAAAGACCTTTCTGACTTTTAAAAAAATTGATGTTTGCTATGTTTTTGAAAATGTTATGCTCTTGCTTTAATCCAACAATTATTATCAGCCAGAGAACCTACATATTGCTTCTTCAATAAGGAACAAGTTGTTGTAGAATGGGATTGTTAACTAAAACTGGGTCAACCGCCATTCCTCCTGGAAATCGTCTGGTACAAATCCGTCCAAAACGATACGAATAAACTGAAATGTAACACAACTCTCATGTACTGTGTTTCCTCAGTCTTCTCAATGTCCTTCCTTTCCCTTGGAAACGGAAGATCTTTTTATTCATTAGGATGGCCTTCGCTAGGTAATTCCTGGTCGCCTATAGACTGAATGCAGCCTTCTCTCCCAAGGACTACCCCTCGTCCCCTGCCCATCAATCTTCTTGATGAATCCTCTCCCAAGAAATCAGAAAAATCCCCGAAGCCCCTTCTTTTTTTGTCTCCCATCTTATTTGTATTTTTATTCAAACGTCACACTTCCCACTAAATTACCTGGTTGTTGTTCCCACTGCCAGCACATGTCACCAGCCTGCTGTGTGACCTCCTCGTTACTTGTCACTTCTTCCCTCCACTTTCCTTTCTCTTTCCTCCTCTTATACTTGAATACTGGAACTGTATCGTCCTCCTAGTTATTGATTTGATACAAAATATAATTAGTTTATTTTAGCCTGAATCAACTTATTCATTCTTTTGTTTGAATGAATGGTGTTAGTGAGATAGTCAGCCTTATGGGCTAATGGGCCCTATTCTATAAGCCCATTAGCCCTCTTATCATTCTCTCTCTCCTAGGGTATATGTATACCCAGCCATGTACTCTATTGAGTTATGTCATTATCTTCTTCCTTCCTCTCTTGACATGGTATCAGAGCTCCAGAGCTCTTCCATCTAGGGTTTGACATCACCCTCTCGCTGTCTAGCGAATCCGAGCGTGACCGACGGACGGATCAGCCACAGCGCGAGCTGTCAGCCAGCCGCAGCTTCCGGAGAACCAGCCGCAGCCGCAGCCTCGCTGGCTGGAACCGCGGCAGCCGCAGCGCCAGCCACAGCCGCAGCGCAGCCGCAGCCGCGCACAGCCGCGCCGCGCAGCCGCAGCCGCAGCCGCGCGACAGCCGCGCCAAGACAGCCGCAGCCGCAGCCGCAGCGCGCCAGCCGGTCGCGACGCAGCCGCAGCCAGCGGCCTCAGCAGCCGCGCAGCAGCAGAAGCGCAGTAGCCGCCGGCAGCCGCCGCCGGAAGCAGCAGCAGAAGCCGCAGCAGCCGCCGGCAGCCGCCGCCGCAGCCGCAGCTTGCAGCCGCAGCCGCAGCACGGGCCGCAACCTCAGTCACAACAGCCGTCTCCGTGAGACCACGGCTCTGATGTCGGAGGAACTTTACTCCACGGGCCAGACGCGTCAAACGGCCGTCCCAGATGATGGCTTCACCGATGCAGACTTTCAACGAACCCTTGTCACACAAGGTTACTCATTCTCTGCCGGCGGTTCCCGACACGACGTGTCTCCAGGGCCCGAATTTGTTACAGTGGCGTCACCTTGTCGAGACTACTCTCGAGGCGCGCCAACTGTTCAAGCATTGCACACACGCCCCGCCCATCGACCCATCCACACTATGCGGCGTGGGAAGCCGAGGAACACTTCGTCCTTGGATGGCTCTACACGACCTCCCTGGCACCCTCGTTCCGTGAAAGGTTCCCTCGCTGCGCCACCGTGAAGGGTTTTTGGGACCAGGCCAACAAATTCTGCGGCCGCGAAGGGGACAACTGGCGCCTCTTTATGCTCGTTGCTAAAGCCAGCAACTTTCGCCAAGGCGCACTGTCCATCTCGGACTATGCGCTGGAACACAAGAAGCTGTGGGACGAGGTGGACTACTACTTGCCGACGGATGATCTGACGTGCAAGTCATTCCAGAACACTCTTCGCCTACGCCTCTTAGGGTTTCTTTATGGCCTAAACAAGGAGTATGACGACACTCGGCGCCGTGCCCTCCATCGCAAGGAAGGCCTTCCTTCCATTGATGACTTGGTACTCTCTCCAGGAACTCCAGGAAGAGGAGAGTCATTTTCATGTCATTGGCACTCTCTCCTCGGAGGCAGCTCGTGACTCGACTGCCCTCCTCGCCCAGCCTCCCTCGCCCGCTCCTGCTCCCCCCGCGGAGGCGGCCCCCTCCGGGCTGATTTGCTCCTACTGCAGCAAGCCTGGACATCTCCGCAAGTGGTGCAAGAAGCGTCAGTACGACAACCGGAAAAAGAAGGAGGCTATCGAAGGGAAAGCTATGGTTGCCTCCTCCTCTACCTCTTCTACCAGCCCGGCGACTCTTGAGCAGCTCCAAGCCGACTTGGCCCGTCTCCGTGACCAAGTGGCTACTATGCAGACTCCGACTCAGTCGACGGCACATTTTGGTGGATTTGGTGCGTTCTCTCTCCCTCAGTCAGAACAGTGGTATTGTGGTACGGCTTCTTACTCGCCTCTCGTATCGGATACGAGCTGGGTTCTTGATTCGGGGGCAACCGAACACATGACCCCGTTCAATGACCGGTTTGTATCCTACGAAAGGCATAGTGGGGACCGTACAGTTATTACAGCCGGTGGTGGACGGTTGCGTGTTGCTGGAATTGGGGCAGTGTTTGTAGACGGCCTCGGAGTGGTCAGCAATGTTCTTCATGTCCCCGCCCTGCGAGCTATACTTATGTCTCCTCAGCGTTTGGTTGACAGTTTGTCCTGTTCTTTTCACCTCCAGCCTGACGAGATGTTTCTATCTGACAAGGTGGGTCGGACTACACCGATTAGGCGGGAGAACGGGTTGCTGTTGTTGGACGATGGGGGGCGCTCTCGGTGCTTCCTGCTTCACCGCCAACTCTGACCGGCGGATGTGCAGCGTATGGGACGTCTCCAGTTGGCTCACCAACGGCTGGGTCACCCGCCATTTTCAGTTTTACAGCGTCTCTTTCCTTCGATGTGTACTGGATTGGACCTTCAGACTATCGTGTGTGATGCCTGTCAACTGGCGAAGCACCGTCGTTCATCTTTCTCTCCGTCCACCTCGCACTCCTCCACTCCATTATTTCGCATCCATAGTGATGTTTGGGGACTCGCCCCGCAGGCTAGCCTAAAGGGCCACCGATACTTTCAGATCTTTGTTGACGAGGCCACCCGCTACACATGGGTCTGCTTGTTGACCGCCAAATCTGAGGTTGCTCCGACGGTCCGTCACTTCTGCACCATGGTTCGTACTCAGTTTGGCCGAGGTATTCAGCGCTTCCGCTCCGATAACGCCCGGGACTTCGTCAACACCGAGCTGGCCACATACTTTGCTGACCATGGGATTCTCCACGAGTCCTCTTGTGTGGCCACCCCGGAACAGAACGGTATGGCAGAACGTCGGATCGGGTATGTCACGTCGACCGCCCGTACCCTTCTGCTGAACTATTCTGTTCCGTGGGCGTATTGGGGTGAGGCGGTCTTAACGAGTACCCATGTCTTAAACCGTCTCCCCTCCCAGCCCCTCGGGTTTGTCAGCCCACTGGATCGTCTCTCCACGGCGTTCCCCCATCTCTCACTGCGGACTGGACTCCTCCCTCGCATCTTCGGGTGCACGGCGTACGTCCACGATATGGCTCCCACTTGCACGAAGCTCGATGCTCGAGCTCTCTGGTGCGTCTTCGTCGGGTACGCTTCTCTCCAGAAAGGTTACTGTTGCTACCACCCTCCGTCTCGGAGATTTTTCATCTCGGCAAACGTCACCTTTGCCGAGCATGAGTCTTACTTCGGTGATTCTACCTCGCCACGCCTTCCGCTGGTTGAGGCGTCTTCGACTCCTTCCTTGGAACCCTTTCCGTTTGTGGGACCCATTCCTCCACCGTCGCCGTCCCCAGCCACCTTCTCTCCCTTGCCTCCTACCGTCTCACCTCCCGGTGCACCGTATCCTCCCCCTAGTGCACCTCCTAACCCCGGGCAGTCCACCTCTCACCCCGGGGAGCTACCTCCTACTCTTGGTGCACCGTATCCTTCTCCTAGTGCACCATCTTCCCCCGGGGAGCCCCCCCCTACCCCCGGGGAGCTATCTTCTTCTCCCTCTTTGCTTCCGCTCCTCCGGACGATGCGTCACCCTCGTCTACTGATGATGATGCTCAGTTGGGATGGCCTATCGCCCTTCGGAAAGGGGTTCGTCAGTGCGCTCGCACACCTCTCTACCCCTTATCTCACTATCTCTCTTTTGATCGGCTAAGCCCTTCCTACCGGTCCTTTCTTTCTCACATCGAGTCGCATCCCTTCCCTCGTTGCCTATCCGATGCTCTTGCTTCTCCTCATTGGAAAGCGGCGATGGATGAGGAGATGCAGTCCTTGCTCAAGAACCACACTTGGGAAGTCGTCCCACTTCCTCCTGGCAAGAGGGCGGTGGATTGCAAGTGGATTCATGCCAAGAAGCATCATGCTGATGGTACTCTCGAGCGCCTCAAGTCTCGACTTGTGGCTCGGGGGTTTACTCAGTCGTATGGCGTGGACTACTTCGAGACCTTCTCTCCTGTGGCGAAGATGGAAACAGTCCGTCTCCTCTTGGCGCTTGCGGCCCATTCCGACTGGCCGATACGACAGTTCGATGTGAAGAATGCTTTTCTCCACGGTGACTTGACGGAGGAGGTGTACATGCAGCCACCTCCCGGGTATACCCTTGGCCCCCCGGGCACCGTTTGCCGGCTGCGGAAGTCTCTCTATGGACTGAAACAGTCACCGCGGATGTGGTTTGGTCGGTTCTCTTCGGTCATGAAGACCGAGGGCTACACTCAGAGCAATGGGGATGCCTCCCTATTCTTCCGTCACAGTTCCGCGGGTGTCTCCATCTTGGCCGTGTACGTCGACGACATCCTCATCACGGGTTCCGATTCTGCAGAGGCCGGCCGCCTCAGCTCTGCGTTGGCCAAGGAGTTCGAAATCAAGGCCCTCGGGCCTCTTCGCTACTTCCTCGGCCTTGAGGTGGCCTACTCCCCCCGGGGGATCTTTGTGTCACAGCAGAAGTATGCCGTTGACCTACTGGCCTTGACTGGAATGACTGAGTGTGCACCGGTTACTACTCCCATCGACCCTAACGTCAAGTTGGGTAAGGGGAGGACTCAGCACCGGTGAACGCATATCAGTACCAGCAGGTGGTGGGGAAACTCCTGTACTTGACCCACACCCGCCCCGACGTCAGTTTCGCCGTCAACCTCCTCAGTCAGTTCATGCACTCTCCGCGGGAGATCCATCGTCAGGCGGCCAACCGGGTACTTGCGCATACCTAAAGGGCTGCCCGGAAGGGCTTGTTCTTTCCTCGGAGTATGGAGCGGACCGTGAAGGTGTACACGGATGCGGACTTTGCCGGCTCAGTTGTGGACTGTCGTTTCACCACGGGGTACTGCACTTTTGTCTTCGGCAGTCTTGTCAGTTGGAAGAGCAGCAAGCAGGACAAAGTGTCCCGCTCCAGTGCTGAAGCCGAATACCGGGCACTTGCCGATGGGGCCTCTGAAGGCCAGTGGATATACGGAATTCTCCATGACCTTCGTGGTGGAGTATTCCGCCCGATCCACTTCTACTGCGACAACAAGTCGGCAATCGCCTTGGCAAAGAACCCTGGCCAACAGGGACGGATCAAGCATATGGAACTCCACCGCTACTTCTTCAAGGAGCGCGTGGACGAGGGCATCTTTGACTTGGAATTTGTTCCATCCGCTGATCAAGCTGCTGATGTCCTTACCAAAGGACTATCTCGACCTCTCCTGCAACGTGCAGTGTCCAAGCTCGGCATGGATGACATCCATACTTCGCTTGCGGGGGGGTGTTAGTGAGATAGTCAGCCTTATGGGCTAATGGGCCCTATTCTATAAGCCCATTAGCCCTCTTATCATTCTCTCTCTCCTAGGGTATATGTATACCCAGCCATGTACTCTATTGAGTTATGTCATTATCTTCTTCCTTCCTCTCTTGACAAATGGGGATATGTGAAAATCATTTATCTTAAAGAGCGCAAATTTTTAATTGTGAATCTAATTTCGTAAGATATTCGCTTTTCTATTATCGTGCCGAGCTGGATTTCATTGCTGTTTTTGCTTATCCTATTTCTTAATCCTCCTCTTTTTAAAAAAAATCTCATTATTTGTGTCACTTTTCACTGATCAGAGGAAAAAGAGAGGAGAGGCAGGGAAACGGGAGGAACCCGCCGCCCTGGGAGCAAGGGAGTAAAACCCCTAAAAAATCATTAGAAACGCTCGCTGACATTCATGTTCTATCTGCTTAACCCGCTAGTACACTTTTACATAAAACCCCCTTATATATATCAGGAAGTAACATTTTAACCCTGCAGTTAAACAATTTGTTTCCACTTGCTTTTTTCAAGCTTTTCCATTATTTGAAAGCTCGTCATTAGTTTTGTAATACTCCATGACTATATTTATTTCTATTTTTTGAGAGAATCACAATGCTTTTGTTAACTTTTTGTTCTGAAGGGATTTATGGCCCGTGCCAAGGGAATTCCCGCTTTAGAATTGTACAAGCTTGCACAGAAAAAGAAAAGGAAACTAGTTCTGTGCGGACATTCGCTTGGTGGGGCTGTAAGTATGACATCTCATCACACTTCTACTTTCGCTGGTTTAGAACTATATGTTTATGCTTCCTTTTTAATGTGAAGGTGGCAGCACTGGCTACTCTTGCGATTCTAAGAGTTATTGCTTCTTCATCATCCAAAGATCATGTGGAAGTTCAGATCAAGTGCATCACATTTTCTCAACCCCCAGTAGGGAATGCATCTCTAAGAGAGTAAGTCGTCTTCATAACTGTTCCTCTTTCACTCTAGCATTCTTTTTTCAGTTGCATTAATTAAAATTTTTATTTTCTTAAACAATAGCTATGTCCATCACAAAGGATGGCAGGAGTACTTCAAATCTTACTGTATTCCCGAGGACCTAATCCCACGCATACTGTCTCCTGCCTATTTTCATCACTACAATGCGCAGCCTACTCAGTCTTCTGTAAAGGGAATAGGGGATTCAAAGAGGGCTTTAAAAACAATAAACACAGAGGGAGACAAGGAACAGCTGGTCATGGGATTGGGCCCTGTTCGGACTTCTCTGTGGAGGCTCTCCAGGCTCGTTCCCTTGCAAGGAGTTTGGAAACAGGTTGATAAACTGAAAGGTAGGAGGTATCTATCTGGTGGGGGTATGTCAGATGTAGAGATGGCCTTAGCATCAACTGTCGAGGAAGAAGAAAATGGCCCGTCATCTCTTGAAATCCAAGAAGGCTTGGACGGCATCTCTCTGTCCCCCATTCCTGCAGTTGATAAAGAGAGGGATCGTGATGAAAAAAATGGCCAAACCTCCGGTAAAGAATCCCTTGATATTGGAAGCCCTTGGAATAGCGTTCCTTATTTGCCATCGTATGTGCCATTTGGAAAGGTAATCACGTTTTTAATTTGAAAAATGTGCCCTTAAATATAATATTATTTTTATTTTTTTAACTTATTCCCTTTTTCATCTAACATTGTGAACTTACAAATCTGCAACTTTTGCTTTGGAACACGATTGTCTGATTTATGGTTGAACAAAATCATCAATGTGTTATCTTCCACAATGGTCCAATTATTATTAACTATTGCTTCTGGTAGCCTTGTCTGGTTGGATAAATAACGTTTAAATTTATTTCGTTGCATAAGATAAATCAAGCCGCTTTGGTCAGAGCTATATCCAGATAGACGAATGTATTTGATTGAGTGTTTTCCATTGCCGAGTTTTGTTTCACTTCGATAAAAATATTACGGCCAGACAAAGAGAATTTATTTAGACTCCTCTTCATCTGTATTTTCTTGAAAAACTTGAGCAATTTGGTCGTAGCAAGTCTATTTTGTTTGCTACTCCAGTTATATCTTCATCCCTCTCCCTGACTTTCAATTCTTTTGTTCAATTAGATAATTATGCTGGTTATACCGTCCATCCCAGCTGATTCTGCCATTGTTCCTTGAAAGTGTTTGAGTGCCGCCCTCATCCTGAAACCAGATAGTGTCCGATACAGATATAATTTAAGCAGAGCGGTTCTGTTACGATTCCCAACCCCTTCCAGGTGTAATTCCATCATTTTCCGTCGGAGTAGTTTCCCTTTAAGCACAATCAAAAACCTTTTGCAGCGTTGGCTGGGAGATCCTCTGAGAAGGCACTGATCCGGGCGTATGACCATTGTCAAAACCTACCTTTCTTTCCATTTATTTCTCTATTTCCTTCAAGATCCTTCTCTAACAGTGACCTACACTCAGGTCATCTAGGTGAGCGGTAGGAATCTTTATTTTGGTTCTAATTAGAGCAAATGATTTTCCTTAGAGGGATAAAGGAGGGATCAATCAGAGAGGAGGGAGGGATGGATGGGGACGAAGTAGGGATTAATCAGCAACAAGCTGGCTGTATATCCAGTGAGGGAGAGGTGATCAGAGGGTGACGGAATCACCAAGAGGAGTTGAGCCAGAGATTAAAGACGAGTTAGGGATTGCATGTGAGATGGCTGACTGAAGATTTGATGAGGTAATTGCAGGGAGGTGGGAGGCAGAGAGGTTGAGCCAAGTGGCAACTTTAGTTCTGCACTCTTTGCTGACCTTCTGATGGGAGGGCCACTGGTATTTAAAGGGAGAACTAATAAAGAAGGAAGGTACCCCTAGAGGTGTCAGACTATCATACCATCAAGAGTTGCTTCTCGCTTTAGAGTTTCCCTAATTGATGTCATATTGCTTCACGCCCTAATAAGACTGATTCTACCTTAGAATCGCCGGAATTTCCTTATATTACTTATTTCGCTTTTTTGCTAATTTTCGTTGATCCTGTACTGTCGACGACAAAGGGGAGAATGCCCAGTTAGACTCTTGTAGGGTGTTTTTGTTAGCACCTCCCTTCCAATGGAAGATTTTAAACACGCACCGATGAAATATAAGTGGCAAGTTACTCGCGATCTCCAGATGTAAGGTATGTTGACTATATGGTAACGTAGACCCGAATTTTGAAGGAACTGGATCAGAGAAAACGAGGACTTCCACCTTGAAATATTCCAACAACGAAGGAAAAAGAACCAAAGATAATCGCCTACAAGTTCGTATCGACCCCCTTGCGATCGAAGGCGAGCCAGATCAGCAGCACCTCCCCCTCCTCGAGAGCATCTCTCGTAACCACTTAAGAAAACGATAGAATGCGCCCTCCCTCCTCGGCCAAAACTTCTTTTTATTCACTTTTCTCCGTAACATCTTCATTCAGTTGGACTTCTTGGCTCCAGGCTGTCATGTGATGTGGCAACCTTTCTCCTTTTGCTTTCATAAGTCTGAGGGAGGGCTTTATCAGTTTTATGCGACTTTGTAACCACCTATCTGCCTACCTTATTTCCAGTCTCTCAAAAGCTTATATTTCCCTTTGGTTTTCATTATTCCTGGCTACGAATGAGAATTGATGTATTTTTCCTTAATCAATATGATATTAACCATACGGCATTTTCATGCTATCTGCGTAACAGCTTTATCTCTTGGGAAATTCTTCCGTGGACTTCCTTTCCGATTCAGAGTACTCAAAGCTGACCTCGGTACGACTTCCACTGTTTCTTGTTTGAAATATATCTTAATCACCTCATTTTTTTTTATCATATGTGCGATACGGTGAGTAAGTTATAGGCGCTCATGTTAGTTGCTTTGTGATGGCAAAGGCATGTGCAGGTGAGGTCCGTAATTTCAGAATTGAAGGAGAGATTTCAATCTCACTCCATGAAGTCATATAGATCACGTTTCCAAAAGTAAGTTTTTTCTAAATTTTTGGGAAATTCTGGTGCGAGTGCCAAAATCTATTTGATAACTCTGTTTAGTTTTTTTTAATTGTTGACCATAGACTCCAGTCGTACCATAATATTTTACGATAGAGGCACGATGATTATGCTTGACAAGTTGCTGAAGATCGTAGAAGTGCAGATAGTAGAGAAAGAAGAGAAGAAATTCTTATTTCATCAAGAAAAAAGGTTACATAAACACTGTTTTCATCACTACTTATACTAGTCGTTTGGGCAGTTGCCCAACGGCTAGTTAACGGCTAGTTTTGAACTAGCCGTTAGCCTTTGCGGTGGGCCCCACTTTCTCTGATATTCCTTCTAGTGGGCCCGATAGTTCTCCATTGGGCTTGGGCCATTTTCCTCTAAGCTTGGGCTTCTGTAGCACATATTTCTCAACAATGCTAATAAACCATGTTTTTTCTACTTGCTCTTTCAGCTTCGGTGTTTATTTTCAACTCTCGTTCGTCTTTCCGGGAGAAGGGATCATAAATTAATCGAGCCAGAGAAGAAAATCGAGTTGAATAGTTAAAAAGTGATTTTCTGTCGGTGTTGTTAAACGCCCTTTTTTATTCCATATGTTAGAAGGACAATGGTAGATAGATAATAAAAAGAGAGAGTTTTGGATAAGTGATGATAGAGCAGAAATGTAGAGATAAGGAAAATAGAGCTTTACTTCAGTTGAAAATATTTTCAGGAGGTTATGTGAAAATTTGGACATTTATGGTGTCTAGATGATCATAGATTACCTCGTATCTAATTTATTTTTCGCTCTTTCATCTTTTATGCGTCACTTGCAGTTGCTGATGTTCTTTCAAGAGGAAAAGTGTGTTAGTTGTCAACAAACTCGTATACGAATGCCTCTTTTTTCCTCATGTCTACATTTCTTCTCTATCATTCCAAATGCCTCTTTTTTTGAGGATCTGACATAGAATGGCATCCCAGGCTTTTGCCATTATTTTCTACATCTATTAGTGATTAACGGTATTGAAAATTCTCGCCTTCATCTTGATGCAAAACATCCGTTTGGGGTATTTGTGTATTTTCCCTCTTTGAATATTTCCTTTAAAATATTAGTCCCCTCCCTTTTAAGGGCGGAAGACAAGTATCAGTGAAGCATCTTGATACCCCTTACATGTATGAGATCCTAAACCAAGGCTCTTTTTTGGGTGTCCAGTACAGTTTGGCACTTCCCGATAACGTTGAATACTGATTGATTTGTTGATATTGTTGTCAACATCAACAACCATCAACGTCAATGGTCCAGGGATTCTGGTCAATGTCATCCTCAACCCACCCCCTCAAACCGCACCAAAAGAAAACCATCAACCTCATCATAAATGGGACTACTGTGGTTGGCTCCTGCCTCTTTCCGTTTGGGTCATCCTGTTGATGTTGACACAAAGTTAACTTGACACTGATTCTGTCGTTTAGTGTAACGTGACCATTCAGAGCACCTGGTTAATATCACCTTCAACCACAAAAAAATTGTCGACATCAATGTTATTGTCAAGATGAAGACAGTGGTTGACACGTCCCTATCAGTTGAATCATCCTGTTGACATTGACCAATGTTTACATGACGTTGACTCTGTCATCAACCATCAATGTCAACCTTTCAAGGCATTCCTTCAGTATCATCGTCTGTTTCAATCACAAAAAAAATCAAGGATCAATGACATTGGTGGTTGGAAAACCTGACAAAATGTATATCTTTCTATTTAATTTGACTGATTCTTTCCGTGCAGACTGCTTTAAGTTTGACTTAACTTACCAATGAAACCAAAAAAATTCTCTCAGTTCAAGAAATTAATAGCTAAATTTGGGGTGCAGGATCTATGATCTGTACATGTCCACCAATGCTGCGTCATTTCTTGGAGGGGAACAGTTGAGTCAATTTCCCCATTTTCAGCAGTGGCTCGGTCTCTCTGTGGGCGGTACCGTTGAACTGGGGCATGTCGTGGAGTCTCCTGTCATACACACTGCAACTTCGATTGTTCCTCTTGGATGGCGTGGCATTCCAGGGGAGAAGAATGTGGAGCCTTTGAAGGTTGATGTCACCGGTTATGGGCTGCACTTGTGCTCACTTTTTCAAGCCCAAATTAATGGGAGTTGGTAAGCATCGTTTCTTCCAGATAGAGAAAGAGAGAGGGGCAAAAATAGAGATAGGAATAGAGAGAGATGGAGGAGAGATAGAGAAAGAGAGAGAGATAGTGGGAAAGAGGGAGAGGAAGTGTGGGATGGAAGAAGATACACTAAGGGGAGAGAGAGAAATAGAGGTATATATACAGAGAGAGAGAGAGAGGAAGGGATGGAGAAAGAGAGTGATTTCAACTTCATTGAGTTCCTTCTCTCTGGTCTATATTTCTTTTGCTTTTCGTCCGGGCGTATTTTGCTTGGTTGCCGTATCGTGGTAACTTCCGGGGTTTTGTTCAAGGATAGTAATTTTCTTTACATTCTAGGTTGAAGGATTTTATTTAATGATGAGGAAAAATGTAACCCGGGTTTTTTTCTTGGTTTCACATTACTCTTTAAGCCCCAATGGTTCTATTATATAACGTATCTTTTAATTAGAACTTAAGATTTCTTTCTTTATCTGCTTTGGGCTTCAAAGTTTCTATTATATTAGTTTGAATCTTTAATTTAGATGGATCAAGGAATTTTTTCTTTATCTGGATAAACTAAAGATTCTTCTGACTGCCTTGTAGATAATCGCTTGGCGGGATCCAAATGTCCTTAATCAGAGAAAAGTTTCCCCAAGTTATTTCTTTGGGATTCTCGGATCCTAATTTATTGATTTTGTTCCTTGAGTATATTTTGAAAGGGTGCATTTTCCTTTATTTTGAAAAACTAATGCTTTCATCTGACTGAATATTCAACCTATTTGGGGGATTTACATTTTCTTGAAGTTCAAGGTTGAGAGAAGATTTTTTTCGTTGATGAGAGGAAATGTTGCCTTGATGAGAGAAATTTAATTTTAAATTCTTCTTTAGGCTTCTTAGGTCCTAGTTTCTCGTTTACTTCTGTAGGTGTGCATCGTTCAATATGGATGGTAGAACAAGCCGATTAAGAGAGTCCTTATAATTCGCCACTTTATCCACTTGCGGGCCTCTTTACACTGAAGAACCGTAATAATAAACTTAGGACAACGAATAGAAGAAACAGAGGAAATGCCACATGTGAGAGATGCTTCACACAAGTGAAATGAGAATGCCTTTATTATTATTAAAACCGAAATTCTAATATTCTCATCCTAATAATCAAAATTAAAATTTTTAATCTAAATTATCTCAAAAAATTTTATTATGGAGGAATTTTTTCCTCTGGTCTTTTCCTCGCTGCAAATTCTTCTCTGGGCTTCTCGGGTCCTGATTCTTTAGGTTATTAATACTGTGCTTCTTTTCTCTATCTAGGGTAGAATCTAAATATTTCTTCTGATCACTCTTTCAGCCGTTGGCTGATGATTTTATTGATGTGTCCGTCCTTTGGTACTCTGTTATCCTTATTTTGAGTAGTCCTAATGCTTTTTATGCATGTAATTTTATAATCATTTGGTGTTACACCATGTTTAATTTCTCTCTGGATATTATATATCGAGCTCGCTGACATATCATGCTCTTGCTCAGGTGCTCTACGGTGCTGGAATCACTTACTGAAATCCCATCCGATTGCATAGGTCAGGGAACCGGAAAAGATCTGCAGAAGATTAGGGTCCTGGTGGGCCCACCCATCAAGCGGCCATTAAAGCATCCGGTGATTGATGAGTCTTTCCCCAACCTTCCACCTCCAGCAGCGTCGCCGCCAAGCATCAGTGGCACAGGGGCCGAGGATTCTGGTGGGGGGGCTTTTATTCATGGGAGAGCAGAGCCCCATCCCGTTGGGGACCTCATCATCTATTGCACCTCAGATTTTGCCACCATCTGCAAGCAAGTTTATATCAGAACTCGCCGAGTCAGGCTACTCGGCCTCGAGGTAACAAACTAGATGAAATTTGTTGTAGGTGTTTGTTAAACTCTGCTAGGCAGAGTCCTCCCAGTATGATGGCTATGCATATTAGGGTTGAGAGAAGGAAAATTGCACTGCCAGCTCTATAGAATGGCAACTTCTGAGAGATTCATGAGTTGATCCATTAGAGAGATAAGATATATGGAAGAATTGAACAGTATTGGGCCCAGTCGCTTTTGGCCTAACACCAGTTACAAATAGAGGAATGGAACACAGGAAGTTGGATAATGCTTTTTATGCGTTTCCTGTTTATTTTCTGTTTCTTTCTGTTAGACTCAGATCTTCCTCCTGCATCATTTATGTACCTGACTGGGCCTAAATGTAAGTGGCCCACTTGGATTTATGTACACGCACGTGCTCTCTTATTGTGAAGCATGGGCCTCATTATTCTACCATTACGGTCCTCTGCCCAGCTCAGTAAGTGGTAGTTAAACCGATCTGAACGTGAAACAAAGAGGTTTCTTCGTTCTCCTAAACCTTGATTTCTTACTGGCAGCTGGGAAGAACACTGCTGGGTTTCATACATTCCGTTGTTAGGTCTGCCAGTGGCCACAACATCATTAACTATAACGAGAAGAAGGAGATACCTCAGAAAGACCAGAAGGAGATACCTCAGAAATACCACGAGTGGATCTCTAAACTTCTGGTTTATGAGCTTGAAATCAAGTATAGGAATGGTAAAAATAGAATTGTAGCCGATGCCCTGTCATGTTCCATGCAAGAGTTATCACTTAAGAGTTTGTCTCATTGGTTGGACAAAACATAGCTGGAACGAGAAACTGCAGAAGACCCAGTAATGTCAGAGAAAAAATTCTATTAGCACCAATACAGAGAAACACCCACATCACTCGATTCCTACAAGAAACGGTTAGCTATTCCCGGCACTTCTTCATTACTTGATGAAAAAAAAGGGAGAAAGATCCCTGCGAATGGTGATCAACCCAACTTCATTACTTAACCTTGTATTGAAAGAATTGCATGGTCTCAAAATTGGGGGCCATGGTTTATTGTGAATACTTATAAAAGAATATCTCAACAGTTCTATTGGCAGGGATAAACCAAAGGATCAGATCCTATGTTTGTCAAATGCATAGAGCTTTTAATTTAAACCCAGCAGGGCTTCTGCATCCTCGACCAATTCATGATAAAATATGTGAACTCATTGTGCTCGATTTTACAGAAGGCTATGACTCCATTTTTGTTGTGATTGACTGATTGAACAGTATTCTCAGCCCAAGATATGGTTCAGTTATCCATCAAGGAAACTGTATGTTTGCATGGAGTTCTCAGTTCTATCATCTCAGATAGAGGAAGTATTTTCGTTAGTTCTTTCTAGAAGAAATTTTGTAAACTCCAAGGAGCTTTGCTGAGCTTCAGCACTTCAAATCACTCTGAGACAGACGGGACGAACTGAATTTACAAACACGGGTCTAGAGTGTTATTTAAGTTGCTTCTGTTCAGAGTACCCAAAGCAGTAGAATAAATGGCGTCCTTGGGCCAAGTACAGTTGTAACTGTTTTTTTCTTTCAGCAATTGAAATGACTCCTTTTTATGGGAGTTTATAGCAGAGATCCACCCGCCCTTCTACGCTATGGAACTTCTCCAACTCCTCTGAACTCACTAGATACCATCTTCCAAGAGAGCGATCATATCCTATCAAGTCTCAACTAGCCAAAGGACAATTATATATGATGACTCAAGCTGATAAGCACAAACATGATGTATAATTTAATGTGGGGGATAAACTTTATTGAAGAACTGTCCATATCTTATGAAGTCCAAAGCTAGAAGACCATCTGAGAAACTATCACCAAAATATTTTGGACCTTACAAAATTTTACAGAAAGTAGGAACCGTTGCACGGAGCGTCGCCTTTCCACGGAGCGTCGCCTTTCTGGCAAGGCTTTTGCCGGATCTTCCCAAGAGTACAAGGTTTTTTCTCTGCCAAGTTAGGCGATGGGGCGACTTTTCAATTCTGGAGTGATGCATGGTCGCCATGAGGAAACTAAAGCGAAACGTTCCCCCGACTATATGCTCTTGCATGTGATAAAAAAGACCGGGTTAGAGATTGTTGGGATGGAATGTGGAGCCTGATCATCCTGGGGGCTTTATCCGACCAGCGCACGGCTGAATTCATGAGCATGCAGCAATCTTTAATCCATCTACGAACTAAGGAGGGCGAACAGGATAGCTGGGCATGGACAAAAGGCCCCTTCTCAGTCAAGTAGGCTTATTTGAAGATTCGGACGGGGCGAGAAGAAGACATGTCACTGATCAGGGCATGCAGGTTCATATGGCAACAAAAAGTCCCCCTGAAGGTAAGGATTTTTGGATGGATCCTGGCACGGAAAAGACTCATGACAAGAGTCTTTCGCAGAAGACTATATCCAGATGCAGTGTCACACTGCGTGCTCTGCTTGACTGGTGAAGAAGACTGCAACCACCTGTTCTTTGAGTGCGCGTTTGCGCGCACGATTTGGGCCAGCCAGAGTCTGACAAAGATAAAGGTGACATCGGAAAGGGCTTTCTGGGAATCGGTACAGAAATTCAGAGGCAGAGGAAACGGGGAATGTAGTCGAGCAATGATGGTTCTGTGGGCCATCTGGCTGCACAGAAATGATGTGGTGTTCAGGGGAAGAACGGTTTCTACGGCAGGAGCTATACATGAAGTGGAAGGAATTCAGGCAGCGTGGCTGCTGCGACCGCCAGGAGGAGGGGGGTGATTTTGTAGGGATCAAATCGTAAAGGGAGGGGGGTGTAAGGGGCCTTTAGGAAGTCCACCGAGTTCTTCGGGTGGTCATCCCTTTTTGTACTTCAAAAAAAAAAAAGGAACCGTTGCTTATAAACTTGAATCGCCTGCATCAGCCAGAATCCACTCGGCTTTCTGCATTTCCAAGCATTGAAAGGCTATTGGTGAAAACCAAGACTCTGAAGACATTCTTAAAAATCTTTCCAATAACTTGGAATGGCAGGTGTTTCCGGAGTGCGTCCTATCGTATAGGTTCAACTTGGATGGAATGCAAGACTTAGTCAAGTGGAAAAATCTTTTAATTACGAACAACATGGGAAGGCATACATCATAGATACAGTTTCCTAACTTCCCACTTGGAGAACAAGTGTTCTTCGGACGGGGAAGTAGGACTCAATTAGGACTTAATGATGGGGTCCTAATTAGGACTTATCATGATAAGAAAAGAAGAAGAAACTACAACCCATGTGTCGAACGCTCACATGAGAATTCACACTCGTAAAGGCAGGAGTGAAAGGCCTGGCAATTGTGGACAAGAAAAAGGGGATTTTTCATTTTCTTGAAGTCAGGCTGGGAGCGGAGATCCCCTTGTCTTCTGGTGGAGAAGAAGCTTATCTGGCTGATCTATTATCTTGTACCATATGATCGCCTTTCTTTTCTCTCACAATTGTCCTCTGTTTTGAATATGCTGCTAGACTGAAGTTCTTGATGCGTACTGCATTGTTTTGATTCGTTGTTCATTCTTGATTTGGAAAGAAGTTTACCAGTTTTCAAGATACGTTTCAGTTCTTACAGAGGAACTAATATGACCCTGGGCAAATCTGTGGTGTACATATTGCAAGAAGAAAAGATACGCTCAAAAATGTCGTTGGAAACTTACAAATAGGAATCAGCAATAATGAAGAATTCTGATACGAACCTTGAACTAGGGTCGTATCAGAGGGAGGGTAGAGGGCGAGGTAAGGCTGAAGTTCCCGGGGTAGAGGAGAACTGGAAGGGTCGGGGAAGGGCCGAGCTGAGGAGATAGGGATCGGCCGAGGACGAGCCGCCTGAAGACGCGGTGACGCAGAGACAATCGCGGGGATGGGGATCGCGGCGGGAGTCAGAGCGTAGATGTAGGGGAGACGAGAGAGGAAGAGAAGCCACTATCACTTAAGAACCAACATTTCAGTCTGCCCTCCCCCGAAGGAGGGCTGTGCTATTTAAAGGAACACAAAGGAAATTATGACGAGAATGCCCTCGAGAGGCACGGGGAACCTATCAAATTCCTTTTTGCTGCTACACAAGCTCCAAAATGTGTAAAGTAAGGACCGGCCAAAGAGCTGATAGTTGAGGTCACCCAAGAGAGTAGAATTTTTTCTGAAACTCAATGAAGAAATTAGTTAGCTCAAGTGGTGAAAAAGTTCTATATGCTTGACACATGCAGGCATGAACTCCCTTCTTGGTACAGAATCTCTGTTTGACTCTAGCAGAGCTCTCTGGTACTTGGATACAGGGTTAACAGATCTCATGGACTCACAAAAGGTGGACGATTTTTATCAGTATCAGGCACTGTAGTGTTAAAATTAATGAATTGGATGCCTTACATATGCATAAACTCAAGGTATCAGATGCCTTTTTGTTCTTGATAATTACTGGTTTCCATTTGAAGAAGTGTAAGACTGGATTGGATAGACGTGAGGAAAGAAGACAATCTCCTCCTACTAAAATGTCACTCTGTGACCTGCCTTTCCTCTTTAAAGCCTCCTCGGGCAATCCATAGATAGAATTTTACTGGCCATCCTGTTATGCGAGACATTCGTCTTTTGAGTTATGAGAAACTTGGTTCCTTCTGTTCATACTGAGACTTGTCTGTTTGGCATGGATAGGCAGCCTCAATTCTGTATTTTTTTATGAAATAAAATCTCAGCCTCTTTATTTCGTCATTGTGATATATAGAGGCCATGACCAGCATCAAACTTGTCTGGATGTAGGTGATTTGTATCTTTTGTGGATGATTGCATTGGCAATCATGTGATTTTGTTAGATAAGTGCCCACCAGTTTTCTGTGAAAATCAAATCTCTCAGATCAGACAGCAAAAGATTACCTCATCTCGATGGCGACCTCATATTTTGATATGAACGGCATATAGTACATGGGTTTTCATGCGATCAATACACTACAGCTAAATGGGCAGTATGTCTAAAAATTACATGAAAGAAGCCATCTCGAGGAAACCCCGTTTCATCAGTAGAATATCAGCAAGGACAACAGGACATCAATACCCTTTTGATCTGATGTCACAAGTTTGCATCCTAAAGTATTTGGGTGCATAGGATACGTTCATGTAGTGCTCTTCAGTTGAGCATCATTATCCAGAAGCATTCAAATGTCACACATCCAACTAAGTTTTGAACTATTAACATCAAGGCTCCAAGAGGTTTTAAATTTCAGCATATTATGTGATATCTTTCGGGATATAATCAAATCAGTCAATTTTGTAGCAACAACAACTCGATTATCTCATTCTGCCAAAGAATTCTGAACATTAACTTGTTCAAGTGCACTGAACACAGGCCCAAGCAGAATCACTGACTCAAATGATCAGATTATCGAGGAATCAGAGCATTTAATCTCATGTTATTCATGTGTTCAGCAGAGGACCTCAATTGGAAACAGTGCCTCGACGTAATCTCGATATTTAGTTGCACTGTGATAGGATCCTAGGGGTAACTTAGTCTTCTTAGCCCACAGGGGCATTTTAGTCATTTGCTATTATGTATTTCCCTTTAAATAGGGCTGCCCTCCCTTTAGGAGGGCAGACAAGAAGTTAGAAGAAGTGTTCTTGTCCCGCCCCTCTCCTTGTCTAGGTCTGGTTTCTCTCTCCTCTTCTACGATCTCCGTCCTCGCGATCGTCTCCACTTCACCGCGTCTTCAGGCGGCTCGTCCCCGGCCGATCCCTACCCCCCCAGCTCGGCCTTCCCCCGACCATTCGCGTACTCCTCTCTACCCGGGAACTTCTACCTTACCTCGCCCTCTATCCTCCCTCCGAGACGAGCCTAGATCAAGGTTCGTATCACAATGCGACAATCAGTTGGCAAAAGCTGTAGCTCGCAACATGGTTCACCGTGACAGAACCAAACATATCAAAGTAGATTGTCATTTTATCAAGGAGAAGAGTGAGTGAAGCCCGGAAAACAGATGTCAAAGTCAGGCATGATTAGAGATCCAATGTTTATACCCATTCTTGGCCCAGAAGCACAAATTTTGTCCACTTAATGTTTTCTTTCTTATTTTTAACATGGGAGACATACTCTATTGGGACAAACTTATATGACACCTGACCCTCGTGGGGGCAGTATTGTCTTTTGACCATTAAAGGCATGGATACCCCTCCCATCCCATGTTTCCTTAAAATAACACAGCCCTCGCTTTAGGAGGGCAGACTGGAAGTTATCTTAGTGCTACTCGTATCCCTCCTCTCCTCTGCTCTACATTCAAGCTCCGTCTTCCCCTCTACATTCCCTGTCCTCGCGATTGTCTCTTCTTCACTGTGTTTTCAGGCGGCTCCTCTCTAGTCAATCCCTACCCCCCTCTGTTCAACCTCACCCTTGACCATTCCTTTTATCCGCTTCATCCTGGGAATTCTCGTTTATCATCAAAATTACGTTGAAGACGATACACCCAGAGAGGAATGTGTCACAAGCACACATTGATATTCAATCCAGTATTTTTGGTGTAATGAGCTGAGTTTTATCTTTGATATACCCCAAGTCTTATGGGAGTGGACAGCAATGAAGGTAGACACTTGATATTTGAAACTTTTAGGTTTTTCTCCAGATTAGTTGAGTTGGTCAACTTCACTGATCTTAATTAGTCCTGGGTTCATGTTTTGTATTATTTAAAAAACATTATTCGCTTTTTTTTCAGAAATGCATTGTCACATTGAATTCGATTTTGAATAGCGTTGCATATTTTTATCCATAAAACCAGGCAGAATAACGTTTAGATGCTTAAATTTTGTTTTATCTATTGTATTTTATCCCAATCAACTACATAAAATAAAATAAATATCTGGGTTCTCAAATTTATGTAGTTTCGGACCCGAGTCACCAACAACTTTTAACGTTGGTACATTCTATTATTAAACTAGAGAAGCATGAGCTGGATTCGCATATTGTAAAGTGCTTTAATTAATCGTAAAACTACTGAAAACCTATTTTTATTCTTTTCTGGACCAAAAAAAAGATGAATTTCTGAAACTTCTCCGCAGGGCGCGGGCAAGACTGCCCTGTTCAACTCCATCGTCGGCCACGGGGATGGCCTCCCCGATCCCCATCATCATCATCACCACCATCATCATCATCATCATCATCATCATCATCATCGGGAAGAGACGGGATTCCAAGAAGGCATATCCGGGGGATTATGCTATCTAGACTCTGCTGGCATAAACCTGCAGGTACCCGTTACTCCACCTGAGCTGATCCCCTCAGTGGTGTAATCCATCACCAACTTTTTCAGGACTTGGAGGGAGAGGCAGAGAGGTTCAGGGACGAGCTACGGGCCGGAAGAGCGGACCAGAGCCGGAGGACGGACGCGGTGGTGGTGGTCCACAACCTGGCCCACAAGGTCCCTCGACGTAGGCGTGCCGCTCTCGTTGCCTTCCTGGAGGCGGCGGAGATGGAGCGAGTGCCCTGGGTTCTAGCCATCACCAACAAGTTTGCCGTCAGCGCCCACCAGCAGCAGGCCCTCGTCAGCGCTGCCATGGAGGCATACGGGGCTCCCCCTGAGCTCACGGAGGTTACCAACTCGTCCCCGTACGTCATGCCCGGTCTGCCGTCGCTGACGCCGGGGGCGATCTTCGGCCGAGGGAAGACCCAGACAGTCATGCCTGTGCAGGGCCTGCCCGCCCTCCGTCGGCTGCTTCACCGCGTCCTCCTCCCCCGAGAAGAGACCGCATTCCAGGTCGATTCTCGTTCCGTTCTCGCTGAATTTTCTCTGGGTTTTGTACTGAAACGTATGACGGGGCGGTGCGCAGGACCTGGTAAAGGAGCGGCAGGCGGCGGTAGCGACGGAGTTGCAGCAGCCGAGAGAGGCTCAGGAAGGCGGCGGGGGCGGGGGCGGCAGCGCGCTGACGGCAGCGGCCGTGGGGGCCTCCCTTGGCGCCGGCCTCGGCCTCGTCATGGCTATTGTTATGGGCGCCGGCTCCGCCCTCCGAAAGCCTTGACCTTCATCTCCCTCTTGCTGTATAGGTAATTACGGTTCCATGATTTTTTTCTTTATTTCTCTCTTTAGCCTTAATATTCTGTGCATGGTCAGTAAAACAAAAAAGATCAGCCTAAGATTTAAATAAATTTTGTGGTACTCCTGAATCATGAATTTTTGACAAAGTATAGAATTTTATTCAGAAATAAAACACTGCCAGAAAAAAAAAAGAGGATAAAGAGGGCAGCACCAGGGAATTGTGTGGCTGGATGGTTGAGAGCTGCTAGCAGCAGGAAGACTTGCCGGAGCGAGATTGCTTGGACTCGTCGTCGTCAACGGCGGCGCCGTCGCGAGTGAGGCTTACCCTGTGGAGGGAAAGCTCTGCCTTGTACGAATCGGAGTTCAAGACTTTCCTGCTGACATTGCTGTAGATCTCTCGGATGACGATCTCGAAGGCGGTCTTGACGTTGGTGGAGTCGAGGGCCGAGGTTTCGATGAAGAAGAGGCCTTCTCTCTCGGCCAGGCTCTTGCCTTCCTCCACCGACACGTCCCTTATGTTTTCCAGGTCGCATTTGTTACCCACCAGCATCCGCGCCACCGTCGTGTCCGAGTGCGCTGCCAGAGCAAAACAACCAACGTCAACGGCGTAGATTTGAAAGTGATTTGACTGATGTCACATGAAGTTGTAGTAAAAAACGTAGCGAAATCAAACCATGCCCACAATGAAATCAGCCTAGATAGATCACACCAAATAATTAAAAAATAGATTTGACTTTAGATACCCTATTCTAAAATAGGGTATCTAAAGTCAATGGCCCTCAATCAAAATCCAAGAATATCAGCATAAATTTGAAGCTGATTCTTTGATATCACATGAAATTGTTGCAGAGATGGAATCCCAGGAAAACAACATATAGATTTGGCTCGGATAAAGATTGCATGAAGTTGTTCCAAAGAAAGATAACAAAGTCAAAAAAGGGTCAACGACTAAAACTTGAAATCAAAGAAATCAGAAAGATGGCCAAGTCAACCATAGTCAACGGTTAACGACCACAATGAAATCACAGGGGAGTCTATTTTTACAATACTCCTGTTCTTTCTTCTGAATCTTCAACTTCTTATCCATGCTCTTAAAGGTGCATATAAAGTCTATTCTTCTCTCTTCCACTCGTAAACTTGCGCCTCAGTCTTATAGAATCTTCTAGAACCCTCTAGATTTCTAAAATCCAACAGAACACTCGGCGAAGATTCTAGAATCTTTGTAAGACCATGTGAGAGAGAACAGATTTTAGTCTCTTCCCTCAAAACCCTAGTTCGCGAGTAACTCTAACATAACTGCTGGCAGGTAAAATACAATCAATATCATTCAGTTAAATTGTCAATATTTCTAAAAAGGGAAAGCGGAAAAGAAAATTCATAAAACGGTAAATGACCATAATTGGAAACTTTCCTAGAAATGACAATTAATTGTAACTCTACCAGTTGCCACTTATAGGAAAACCAAGATAAAGAATGACAAATCAATGAGTCAATGACGAACATTAACTCTAATTTGTCAAGGGTGACTAGAACACCTCCCCACCGTTTAAATAAAATTAAGCGTTACCAAAAAAACTAACTGGTCAAGAATGTTTATTTTATTTTATTCAAAATCAGCGAATAAAAGATGGCCAAGAACATCATTCAGTCATTCTTCCCCCCTCCCCACGGTTTTCTATTTATAACGAAATGTATAATTTTAAAACGTCCACGAAAATCGACGGAGAGTCATCAGACCAAAAGATGAAAGAAACTTAACCGAAAAAGGGAGATTAATCAAGTCACTTGAGATATAAAAGTTCTTTCTAAGATAACAGTCAACTGCTGGTAGAAATCTATTTCTTTTCAAATAGATACTTAAAAAAATAAGAATAATGTCGTATCTTCATTCTCTGCTTAACTCTGGTGATTAAAGACAATCAAAATTTGATTAATAAATAATTGAGTTCGGTACCTACCGAAAATTGGCGCACACTCGTCAGACCAAAAAATGAAAAAAATAAACAAAAAAAGGGAAATTATCAAGCTCACTTGAATATTAAGAATTTTTTTTAGATAATACATAAATTCCTTTAACAAAAATCAACTACAAGTCCATATCCATGTCTTTTCAAATTAATATTTTTCGAACAAGAATAATGCGGTCTCCTTATTTTTCCTTGCTTAACCCAGGTCATCAAATACAATCAAATTCGAATCAACTTATTGTTTTGTTCCCACCGAAAATTGAAGCACAGTCGTCAGATCACGAAATGGGAAAAAATATCAACAAAACAAGAGAAATCAGTAAGCTCACAGGAAAGATGAAAAAAAATTTCGTACAGTAAAAAAAAAGTCCCTTAACAACAATCAACTACTAGTTGGCATCCAAAAAGAATAATGCGATTCTAGGTTTAGTTCTGGTCATTGAATGCAATCAAACTTTGATTAACAACAAATTGATTTCTGTTCTCACCGATGATTAATGCAAAGTCACCGAAAAAGAAAAAAATCCAACAAAAAAGAGAAATTAACGAGCCCAGTTGAAAGAAAATAATTTTGACCATATAATACAAAGAAGTCCCCTAACAACAAGCAACAATTAGTTGGTATCCAATAAGAACAATGTGGTCTCCTTATTCCCTACTTAACTCTGACCTTAAAATACGATCAAATTTCCACAAACAACTAACCGATTTGTGTTCCCACCGAAAATTGAAGGACAGTCATCAGGCCAAAAAACGAGAAAAAAAGCCCCCGAAAAGGCCGAAACTTTCGAACTCCAATAAGAACAATGTGCTTAGCTCTGACCTTAAAATACAATCAAATTTCAACAAACAACTAACCGATTTCTGTTCCCACCGAAAACTGAAGGACAGTCATCAGATCAAAAAAAGAGAAAAAGAAATCACCCAAAAAAGCTGAAACTTTCGAACTCCAATAAGAAAAATTTGGTCTCCTTATTCCCTACCTAAGTCTGATCTTAAAATACAATCAAATTTCAACAAACAATTTATCGATTTCTATTCCCACCGAAAAATTGAAGGACAGTCATCAGGCCAAAAAACGAGAAAAAAAAATCACCAAAAAAGGCTGAAACTTTCCTACTCACTCTTGAGCTCCTCGAGCCAGCGCTCAACGCTATCAAACGTGGTCCGCCGAGAGATGTCGTAGACAATGAGCGCCCCAAACGCCCCGCGGTAATACGCCGAGGTCACGGCACGGAACCGCTCCTGCCCCGCCGTGTCCCAGATCTGAGCTTTCACCTCTTTCCCGTCGATCTCCAAACACTGCGTCTGGAATTCCACTCCGATCGTCGCCTTCGAATTGATGTTGAACTCGTTTCTCGCGTACCTCGACAGCAGATTCGACTTCCCTACCGCCGAATCTCCAATTATCACCACCTTGAACAGATACTCCTCCCCTTCTTCTTCCTCCATCTCTTCTTCTTCTAGATTCTTCTAGTTTCTTCTTCCTTCTTTCTTCTTCTTTCTTGTTCTTCCTGTTCTTCGTTTATTTATAGTGCCGCGCTGGTCACGAGATTCTTACATAGAGACCCCTAACTTGTTTAACATTACCTTTGAATTTGAGCTTTTTGGCTTTATTGTGTTTGTGCCCCGCTCTCTAGCCGACTGTTTGTCCTTGTACGCAATTTAATATAACTGGTAGTTTGGAGTTATGGGCTCCGCCGACACCGCCGTAATTCCTTTTAAAGTTAATTTTCGGTTTAATGAGGGTACTAATTAAAGGTTCATTTTTTTTAATTTGTTATTAATCTTTGGCGGGTAAACTCTTACGTTCACTAATTACTTCTTTGCATTATTAATACGTGTTTAAAGTTTTATTTCCATGATTTAATATAAAATTGATTTATCAGTTTTTATAGAAATATTAGAGAAAATATCTATTTGAGAAGAATAGATATCCAGAAGTGTTTTTTTTCTTGTTTTTAGGGGACTTTTGTTTTATCTTTGAAGTGTCACTGTCTCTGGTTATTAATATTTGGTTGGTAAACTTATCTGTCACTAATCACTTCTTTGCATTATTGAAACGTGTTTAAGGTTTTATTTTGAATGGTTTAATTCAAGTTTTGATTTAAGATTGATTTGTCAGTTTTTATTTTTTATTTTTTATTATTATTATTTTTTTAATTGGGAAAAAACACGGTGCCGGGTACGGCCAACCCCAGGGTTGTGTCCGCAGACCGATCCATCCGTGCCCTGGACACCACCCAGGAGGTTTTTATTTATAAAGTGGAGTGTTTTTCAATGTTTTTAGGCGTGGAGCGAGTATATATATCCCAATTACACTCGGATCCCACTCGTCCACGCCCATTTTAAAGGAAAGAAGAGATACATGGATGATACCTCACAG
Organism: Wolffia australiana; assembly: GCF_029677425.1. Taxonomy (NCBI): domain Eukaryota; kingdom Viridiplantae; phylum Streptophyta; class Magnoliopsida; order Alismatales; family Araceae; genus Wolffia; species Wolffia australiana. The sequence goes on along the minus strand of NC_135854.1, from coordinate 3,613,633 downwards.
GCGCTCGGGAAAGTGTGCTCGCCGTCGTCCCGCCGGAGCCGCTCCGCGATGTCGATGCACTGCGGGATGTGTCCTCTCCGTTCGTCGAGAGGGATCGAGGAAGTTCATGCTGACGCGCTAGTTGAGGCGGGCGCTGTCCACGGGACTTTTGTTTTATCTTTGAAGTGTCACTGTCTCTGGTTATTAATATTTGGTTGGTAAACTCATCTGTCACTAATCACTTCTTTGCATTACTGAAACGTGTTTAGATTTTATTTTGAATGGTTTAATCCAAGTTTTGATTTAAGATTGATTTGTCAGTTCTTTGCATTATTGATTTGTCAGTTTTTATTTTGAATGGTTTAATTCAAGTTTTGATTTAACATTGATTTGTCAGTTTTTTTTAGAAATATTTCCTCTAGTTTAGGTGTCTTATTAGAGAAAGTATCTACTTGAGAATGAAAATATCCAGAAGTGTTTATTTTAAAAAGTTATTATCTTTGAAGTGTCACAGTCTCTTGTTATTAATCTTTGCTTGGTAAACTCTTTTGTCATTAATCACTTCTTTGCATTAAAAAAATGTGTTTAAGGTTTTACGAGAGTTGTGGACTCCACTATAAGAGATGGAATGATATCATTAAGTTTTCATTTTTACAGATTTGTAGATTTTTATAGTAATATTTCCTCTAGTTTAGGTGTTGATGCAGAGAGAGTGTCTTATTGGAGAAAGTATGCTTTTGAGAAGACTAAATATCCAAAAGTAGTTGACTGTTTGAGGACACATTTTTTATCTTGAGAATTTTATTATAGTTCAAGAGTCCCTATCTCTGGTAGGTAAAATTTCTTGAAACACTATTGGCCATTATCTGTCAAGTGCCCATATCCCTGATTATTAATTGTTGGTTGATAAAATTGAAGATCAAAGGCCATTGACTTCAAGTCAAAAAATTTGATTTTGATGAATTTACTTAATAACATTTACATGCAATTTGGTTTACTTGCAACTTGTTCAACCAGTGAGAATTCCTTGGTCAACTTATTGCAAGCCATGAAAAAAAAATTGAAATCATTTCTAGGGAGGTTTAGCATGAGTTGGAAACTCAAACTATCTTATACACTCACACATCACCTATGATCATGAAATGGTGTGACATTGTTGGCTTTCAGTGTAAGGTCAACACGTCAAACTGATATATCTTGACTCCAAATTTGGATGGTCAACCTTTTACATCATTTGTGACCAAATCCCAAAGTTTTAGAGGAATTGAAATTCATTTGGCCGGCAAAAAACATTGACAAATGTATGGTTTCTATTTTCGTGTCAGTTCTGAGTTATTTACTTAAGCATTTTCTACAGGAGAATATAAGTGGAATTAATAATTGATCTTCAACTAAAATCTGGTATAATATTAATTAATAATCTTATAATTTTTATTTCAGAATTTTATGAAGAGTAATTTGATAGGTAGAAACATATAAAGCATAAATGGATCTCTCCGTTTTCATTCTAGATCAACTATGAATGAATTAAATCAATCAGTATTATTTATTAGGGCAAATTGTCCCGTATATCCCAAGTTTTTAGAAATGTCCGCGATCTATCCCCGGTTTTTAAAAATGTCCGCAATCTATCCCCGTGTTCTAAAAAAACCGCGATCTATCCCGCATTTTCCCGACGATGATGTGGCGTCCGACGCGGCATCCAAGTGGGCTGACGTGATAGACGTGGCATCCAAGTCGGACGCCACGTCGTCGTCGGGAAAAAACCCCACTCTCTCTCTCCCTCCGCGATCTCTCTCTCTCTCGCTCTCTCTCTCTCTCTCTTGCCCAATCGGTCTCTCTCTCTCTCTTCCTCTCTCTTCCGTGATCTCTCTCTCTCTCTCCTTCTCTCTCTCTGCGAGCTCTCTCCCTCCCTCTCTCTCCGCGATCAGTCTCTCTCTCTCTTCCGCGACCTCTCTTCCCCTCTTTCTCTCTCTTCCGTGATATATCTCTCTCCTTCCCTCTCTCTCTCTGCGGTCTCTCTCTCCCCTTCTCTCTCTCTACGGTCTCTCTCCCTCCCTCTCTCTCTCCCCTTCTCTCTCTCTGCGATCGCTCTCACTCCCTCTCTCTCTCACTCCGCGATCAGTCTCTCTCTCTTCCGCGATCTCTCTTCCCCTCTTTCTCTCTCTTATGTGATCTCTCTCTCTCTCCCCTTCTCTCTCTCTGCGGTCTCTCTCCCTCCCTCTCCCTCTCTGCGCTCTCTCTTCCCCTCGTTCTCTCTCTTCCGTGATCTCTCTCTCTCTCCCCCCTTCTCTCTCTCTCTCTGTGGTCTCTCTCCCTCCCTCTCTCTCCTTGATCACTCTCTCTCTCTCACAGGGTTTTTCAACGCGGACGTGGCGTCCGACTTGGATGCCACGTCTATTACGATCAGCCCAGCTGCCCATTTCGCCGTCCGCGTCAGATGCCACGTCAGCATCCGCAAACATGGGGATATATCGCAGAAGTTTTAAAAACTTGGGGATAGATCGCGTGAAAAAAAAAACCTGGGATAGATCGCGTACATTTTTAAAAACCTGGGATATATGGGACAATTTGCCCTACTTATTAATGTATTTCAAATAAATGTATAATGTTTGAATGAAAGTTTTGGAAAGTGAAGTAAGCATTTCAAAAATATATATTTCATATTTTTCTGATGATCTTTCAAGCAGATAATTATTGCACATCAAACTAATGTCTACCTACAGTCATAAAATTTTGTTTATTTTAATGATGTATTATTTTATAATAATTTTCCTGCTGTCCTGGATGGTGTGAAGTCATCATGAGGATATTATAAGGTTCCTCAGAAGTTCCATGAATGCCTTCACAAAGTCTGAGCCAGATAAGAAAAGGAAAAGGGTAAGAATGTCATGGCGGTTACTTTAGTTCAGAAAATGCCGCATTTAAAGCTATTGCCCACTTTTTTTAGGAGAGGTAAGAACATCCCCTTCCAAAAGCATTTCTGAAATTTAAGAAGATAGGGTTACTGTCTTCAAGGGTTCCTCAAGCTTCATGCATCACAATATGCAAAGAGAAGAAAAAAGCTCTCAAGTCATTGCACTCTCCTCCTCAAGAACTCGACAAAAGGAGAATGAAGGGTACAACTCCAGGATTGACCCCTCCTTGTGCATTCCTATGGCCTTCCTTTTTTTCTTTGAATATGTTTCGGGTAATCCAAGAAATGGACTTGAGAAGGAAAGAAGAAGATTAGAAAAGGAGACAAATCATCAAAGAGGGAGGGAGAAGAACAGAATCAACGCTCATACACATGCGTAAAGTGCACGATTCCATTTCTCTGGTCTGAATAGAAATATTGAGAACGACATTGGACTGAAGGGATTTCAAATGTTACTTTGATCTGAATAGATCTTGAATAGAACTTAGAACATTGTGAAGAAAAAAGTTGGATTTGAATTGAGGTTATAATGAATCTGAGTGGAACAATAAATATTGATAGTTAAGTTTGAAAACAGCAAAGTTTTGAAATTGTGAATTGAAAGGTTCTGGTAGGAGGTAATATAAGTTTTCACATGAGAGTTTATGATCTAAATGGTGAAATAAAAACCGTGGAAAAAGAAATGAAAAGAGAGAAGAAAAATTGAATTGGGAAGAAGTGAATAATGGGTTGATTTTTGGAGAGAGAGAAAAATAGTTATAGGGCTCTATTTGATATTCTATTGTGTTAAATCTAAGACGGAGTTTGGGTGTGTGTTAGGCTTCATTCAAAGAGGAGTTTTTATTGGATTTATTGAAGGTTCTACTCTGGGAAATCGTATCGAGGTCAACTTAAGGGAAATTGATAATACTATGGGGACAAATTTTGAAAAAGTAATCTTGAGTAATCATAAGTCATTTTTAGTGGATTAATGTGAGTGAAGCCTATTGGGCCATGTTGGCGAATCAACTAGGATCTTGGTGAGTGATCATATTTGACATAGCAAGTATTTAGTAGATTTAGATAATCAAAAGTCAAATATCTCATATAACATCATTTGATATTAGTTTTTCATATTTTTAACTGAATTATCTCATGTATTTAAGGAAATTGAGATAATTTCCTAGACTATGCTAAGGGGGATGATCTAGTGACCTATGTGGTCAACACCAAGATTGTAGTTGATGGAAATATGTGGCCGGAAAGCCAATCACATGTTCCATATCTCGTTCCATGATCATTAATAGAACATATTCATTATAATGCACATGTGATGCTTACAATGAAGTCCATGAATACATGATCAGACTTAGTGAATTATGATGAGATCGTAATGTGGAGATCACTAGTCTTTAAGCATATATTACAAATATTCCTATTTGAAGGGTACTTGAGAAGGACATCAAAATATCTGGATAGAATAGTACTATCTAGCGTCACTCATATGATGAGTATGGCCATTTCCGTAGCCATTAGTGTGGAGACTCTAAGGATAAGTAGTGGGTGCTCTTTAGTGGAAAGAGTTCGCTGAATTGATCAGTATGAGTCCCTGAATAGTATAATACCGAACTATCAATCAGGATGATTTACGTCATGATTTTAAAAAGTGGTCCTTAGACCTAAGACACCAAAGATGTCTTGTGGACGGACAGTTGTACTTTGATTATGATCTCCATGTCCCTAATGATGGGATTCTAAATAGTCTTAGTTTGAGAGCATCGAGAAGTACACAAAGATGATTGAGTGGTCAAGATGGATATGTCCACCCTCGACCTAAGATGAGACAGCTCAGGGAAGATCTGAAGATGATTAACCACTAAACTCAACATAAGAGGTGACGAAGTCGTTGGCCAAGGTAGTGAAAAATCATAGAAGAGCTCTCTGATGATTTCCAAACGTATCAGTACTAACTGGGAGGACCGACTAGGGTTTGAAAGTTGACCATACCCTAAGTCATCCTTGGATCATCAAGTAGATGGAGGAATATACGTACACAGTATTGATGACGAACATGCTCTATGAGTGAGTCGATACACACTCTTTTGTATCGTCTAGAGCATGAGGCGTAGCTTTCTACCCCACGGTTTGGAGACTCAACCTATCTATTGGGTTAAATCGATCCGACATTAATTAGTCAATATGATGATACAGTTAATTAATTTGTAAGGCCAATAAAGGTTATTGGGATGCACAAGTTGTTAACTAGACTGATACATGGACCTAGAGGGTCACATGCAAATAGTCTTTTGGACGTTGGAAGATATACTTAAGTTTTGGGGGTTTTTATGAAAAACACCCACTTAGTATAAGGGAAGGCCCTGAACAAAATTCACCTAGGATAGAATTGTTCAGGGGTCTTCCTCTTCTTCTCCCTTGCCCCAACACCTCCTCTCAACTCACGATGCGATCGGGACGACGTAACAATGGCGACTGAGGTTGGACGGGGCTTGTCAACGAGAAGGAGGAGATCCAATGTGCCAAGGATTGCATGGATATGTCTAGAGGCTGCACACCTGAGCAGCTCGATTCGTCTTGTTCTGGATCTGAGAAATCACGGATGCAATCCGTGCACAAGTTCTTCGTTGAATGATTCCCATGATGTCGTTCAATTCTGTTGTGTGTCTTCCGGTGCATGAAATCCTCGTCTTCATCCACATCTAGGCATGTAGAACCCAACAGGAATTTCCTTGGCCCGTTACAAAATTATATTTTAAAAAATTATATATTATGATGATAACTATACTAGGTCATAAATTTTAAGCTTGTTGATTAAAAATTAGAAGAAAAATTGTCTTGATTGACAATGCCTTATAAATAGAGTTTGTCAAACTTGTATTTATTTGTCTTGCCATCTTATCTCAATCACAAAAATTTTAATCAAGAATGTAAGATTGGTAAAAAAATTAAGAAATCAGTATATAGAGTAAAATGTTGTCACACATGAAATGTCATCTCAAAGTCTGCGTCTTCCATCAATGCAATAAATCGGTTAGATCATATTGAAAGATAAACAAATACTCCTGAAAAAGCAATTTGATAGATTATCTCATTATATCATCTAGGTAAAAGACTATTATTTTTTTGCTTAAGTATAAAAGCCCATATCATAGTGTGAAACATATTTAAAGTGCATCAAGGATTGTCTCCACGTAGTATCTAGGCGTGGTAAATATTGTGGAAATGTCCATAGCTATAAATGAAAATAAAATCATACGATATAAACATGAGTTTATTTGGGCAAAAAAAATTATTTTTTATAATTGCTTTTAAGTTTCTCTTATTTAATGTACGATAATAACAAGCCATCACAGTGTAAGCTAATGGTGTCTCACATCCATTTATACAAACTCTTCAAATTATTATGCTGAACTCGTGGAGTCTTAGTCACATAAAATGATAAATCTTTACACCGGTAGAAGAATCTTCAAAACATAACGCCAACTGCAATGCTTTTGTCGAAAGTATAGATGGCTCGAATTAAGATGGTGGATGGTTTGAATATCTTTGGAAGACTCTAGTATGAATAGCACAACACATAATGTGTAATAAAAGTGATTATTCAGAAAAGACGGTCTTACTCTCTTCGTAGGGACATCCAATCTGGGAGTGTGCAAAACTGTATGCAAAGTTATTGCATAATGATGCATCCATTAGCGCTGTCAAATTAGATATTTGCAAAGTTTTTGTATTCATGAAATCCAACTATAAATTTGTTTCTCACAGGTTTAGAAGTCAGCATTTACTGGTTAATTTTGATTTTGACACTTTATGAGACATTTGACCTTGTAATGTAAGAAATTTTGTGTATATTGACATATTTTCCCAACAAAATCTGGTTGACCTTCATAACGAGTTTGAGATATGGATGATTCAGATTATTTAGAGAATAGCACCAAAAAAAGTGTTTTGCATGTTTTTATTCATTAATAGAATCGTGCAGGATGTCAAAAAATAACTTTGGCGCGAAGAGAGAAATAAAATTACCCAAACCAGGATAAAACATTTTTATTTAGCTTAAAAAGTAAAAATTAACCAAGATACTCACAATGCGATGAAAAATACTTTATTTAATTTTGCGTCTTATAATCTTCCATAGGCCTAGATGCTCACAAAAATCCATTGCCCACGTTTCCCAACAAATTACACTTGAATATGATCATGAACATGTCCTTAGCCTTCTCTCTAAACTATAACTTTATTTCTTATAATGAGGTCCTTTACTGGAAAAGGTTCTGATTTACCAGAACAAATGAAAGTAAGGCACGAGTGTACGAGCGGGAGCAAAAGATAACAATTCATCAGCGTTTGATGATGCTTAGGAAAAGCAAGAAATGAAGATTAATTGTTTACTAACCTATATGTGGGATATTTGTCTCTAAAATATCTTATCTTCTGTTTTTTTAAAATATAAAATACAATTATACATTTTTCAAATAAAAGACCCACCCCGCCTTACTTTCTCAAGATCCTATTGAAGAAACCTCATAGAGGCCCTTGATCACTTATATCGGCACTAATTTATGAGGGGTGATTTTCTATCCCTGGGAATAAAATATTTACTAAAACGTGTGATGTTTCTCACTCAAGGGAGAAACCGAGGGGTGCAAGTGGGTGTACACAATGAAAGTTTACAGGGGAATCAATCATAAATAAACCAAAACTTTTCTTTCATGCTACATATGGTTTCCAGAACTTAAGGAATCTTTTGGGGCCGCGGACCATAACATCTCAAGAACTTATCAATCAATGTACCTACAACATATATTGAAGATTATGCATCAGTCGATGGGAGATCATTGACAATGTACAAGAGATTCTTGGGAGGAAGCATCATAAGAATGGAGGAGCAAGAAGCAAGCTATGTTAGCTCAGAAAAGTGATTAAGCTGAATCAAAATTCTATAGTTCAAGGTACATGTGAAGATATGGCTCAATATAGTGCTCAGATTGAAGATTGACTGCATTGATCACCTTTAACTTTTCTCCAACAATAAGTCAGAAATTGGATTTCCACAAAGTCCAGTACAGCATGGCTACCAACGTGAGGATATTTTCACCAAGGTCCTTGCCGAGCCGAGACTTAACGAAATTAATTAATCACCTGAAAAGAGTGTCAAGAGACATTTATCCTCTAGTCTTGTTTTTCACTTGTCTTTTGCTTCATTCTCCATTTACTCCAGATTAACGCCGCTTTCTGACCCTTTTCCAACCCAAAGACTCATTATTATTGGAATAAGATAGCTCTTTTAAACTCTTTGGGTGAGACTTTGTCGTCCTCATTGCATTCAATTCAGCCCTCTCTAACTTTTCACAAGAGTGAGGATCTATCAATATATTTCTTTTTTGAAAGAGAGGATACATCACAATTATCCTAGTCCTTACCCATAACACTCCCTTGATCTACCAGCAAGTAATAAAAAATCTGAAGAAAGTGGGACCGCTTGCAGTTTGCTACCATACAAATTTGCAAATAGCACATGATGTCTTCAAATTTATCACTTGGGCAATAAATGGGCAGAGAAAACACACGAGTACAAAAGTTAACAATATCACTGTATGATTTTCGCAACCTGGAGTTGATCTTCATCCAATGCTCTTCCATTAGATTCACGAAACCAAGATTATACATAATTCAGTGAAAATAAATCGAAGCATCGTTGTTCATGTGTATAAAATGAGTCATCGATTTTTCTCTAACAAGAGGCAAGAGGCATCGATTTTTCTCAGAATAATACCATGAAAGTGTCTCCTATCTGAGTACAACGTTGAGTTTACTCTGCACAGCCTCTCTGACATTCCACTGAAAGAAGAAACATACCCACGAAGTTTTAGAGTTATTTGAGGAAGAAGCCAAAGGAACATGTTTAATAAAAATGGGGAAATGCGTACCTGCATCTCATTTATCTCTTCATCGGTAAGTGAACGCTCCATGGAACGATAAGAGATACGGTAGCAATGACTCGTCATGCCCTTCTTGTTTGTAAAATTGTCAATCAATTGGACCTGAAAAGTAGAGGACACCAGCTAAGCCTCGTGGATGGATGCTGAACGACTGTATCGGACAAAACGGGACGGAAGGGCCATTCGTTCAGTTTTCCATTACAGAGTATGCAGTTTCGTTCTTTATGACTCAATGGATGATGGAATAGATAGAGAACAGTTGTACACATAGAGAACAGTTTCAGTTTAGATCACTTGTTCCAGATGAAAGAGTGGGACAGATCAGAACTAAACAGAAGGCACGATGGCTTCTGCCGTTTTCTGTTCTTTGATCAGGATGGATGACTGATGACAGTAAGGGACAGAATGGACGATCATCATCTGTCCACGAACCATTACACAAGCTGTGGAATTACAAATACAAAGATTATATGGGAATTTTTAAAAGATAGATGAGTGAGGTTTAGAGGTTAGGCGGGGCCGGATAAACCAATCACACAAAGAGGGCTGGTTGGTGGTTGGGTGAAGCTTACCCCATTCTTGGGTCAAATAACCCCACTGGCCAAGATGGCATGTTGGGAGTTGGGTCAGCTGGTTCAGCGGGTCAGGTTACCTAACCCCATTGGCTCAGTAAGCCCATTTATTCTCTTCGTTCGGCTGGGTCGGCAGATTCAGGTCATCTTGCCTGATCTCATTGACCCAGTCAGATTTCTCTGACCCGCCGCCTAACCAAGAAGGCAGGTCAAAGAAATACAAATCTTTTAAGGATAAATTTATAGATTTGAATGAAACATCCGTTGAGATAATGATGAACAAAAATATTTTATCATCGATAATCACAGTAGTACCTCCTCCACTAAGTCTCCGGCAATTTCTCTGACAACTTCGCACAAGTTGTTTTCTGTAAACGCATCGCTGATCCAGAAACTGACGTCTTTGTAACAAGGAGGGAACTGAAAGTAAAAAGTTGTACGGCTCTTAAACAGACTTTTAAAATACAAAGGAAAATAAGAATACAATGAAGATTTACTATCCAATTACGACACATCCAACTATTTAAAAATAAAGATAGATCTAAAAAACAAACAAGAGGATCAATAATATCAATAAATCAAACTTTCACAATTACTCAAAATGTTCAGCACGGATCCAAAAACTTCATTCGATACGTGGCTACTTCCGTGCGACTATCTTCAGATAATCTGGACCTTTACATCCTACAGAATTATGATTCGACAAGTGCAAAATTATCATGACCTCCGATGATATGATTCAAAATCATGTCACGGATGATGAAAATAAAAAACAAACAGCCATGGAACTAAGTTGACACAAAATCCAACTTCTTTTCCAGACACTCTATGAATAAAAAATCACAATTGACGAGCTGCTAAAGAGATAAGTTTGTGAGAGTAAGGGCATTTTTTAAAAGCCAGCATTCCCTCATCGCATTTTTTAAGAAAGGTTAGAATGAGAGTAAGGGCAGAAGGGAAGTTATTTTGTACCTTTGAAAATGGCTTAAACTTTGCACCAAGCTGACCTGCAGAGAACTTTAAGAGGATCCAAAAGTCAGAGGTCACGAGAAGTACTGACAACAGAAATTACCAGACAAGCGTATAAATGACAAACTCATGGTGGCGCCTTGTTATACCATGCATAGTTAAGTTAAGAGTAGCTGAGAATCATGATCGTTTTTTTTCCATTCCTATAGCATCTGTAACCGACCGGACAAAAAAAAACTGAAGTATCCGTTCTACCACTTTATTGTCAGAAAGGGAGAAAACTCTCTTATCACGTTATGTCTACTGGTCTAGATGTTTAAACAATGATCAGAAAGGGCTGTCCTCTGATATGCCAGCGGAGTTGCAAATGACAAATATGTTTACGCATCAGAATAAATATATGAATCAAAATGATGACGGTTTAGCATAGATTCAAATGATAGAAGGTTATGTCAGGTATATGTTTTGTATCATATCTATCCAAATCACCTCCCTATATTACTGTAACTGGATGTAATTGGGTTATCAGTAAATCCCAGTATATATTTTTTTGGCATGTAGTTGATAGGGTCCTGTTCAGAATCTATCAAGTCAATTCAGGCCGAGGATGTGAGAGGATCCTTCATAGGATCCTCAACCTATCTAGGGTAGTTTCGTCATGTTAGCCCACAGGGGTATTTCAGTCATTTAGCTATCATTGTATTTCCTTTAAATAGGGATGCCCTCCCTTTAGGAGGGCAGCCAAGAAGAAGAAGAAGAATGAAGAAGTGTTCTTGTCTCCCCTCTCCTCCTCTAGGCCTGGCCTCCCTCTCTCTATGATCCCCGTCCTCGTGATCATCTCTGCATCACCGCGTCTTCAGGTGGCTCGTCCTTGGCCGATCCCTACCCCCTCTGCAAGGCCTCCTCTCCGATCCTTCCCGTTTCACCTCTCTACCCCGGGAAATTCTACCTCTCCTCGTCCTCTACCGACCTTCCGATACGAGCCTAGATCCAGGTTCATATCAGGATGCAGTTTCAGATCAACAGTCAACTGAGACATCTGATCCAATTCATGATCAACTAATAGCCTCACAAAAGAGCACTCAAAAGAAGTCACGGGATCTACTCAAGGACTAAGTATCTTATCATTTTTTTTCACCTCACTATCTAACCAATATAATGGAGGTAAGTCAAGTTTCTGTTCCTACTCATGTCTCTGGTCACATAGCAAAAGCGGAAGGGAAACAAACCATCAATGAATAGAAGAGAGCATTGGTTGGAGAAGGACTGCACGTGGGAGTCGGTATTATTACCTCCTGGGAAGAAAGTAGTTGGCAATAATGGGGTGTTCACCAACCATGTATAATGCTCAAGGCCAAACCGAGAATAAAGATATAAGAGACGGATTACAAGGACACTTCTGTTCTAGTACAGTGAAACAATTGGTTTCTGCAGCAGCAATCAAAGGGGCAACCTTTCACCAGCTGGACATGAGGAATGCATTCTTGCATAGTGTTCTTAAAGGAGAAGTCTCTGTGTCCATACTTACAGGGTATGGAACTGAGAAAAATCACCATCTCGCTTGTTGACTCAAGAGAGGCCTCTACAATCTCAAATAATAACTCTGTGCTTGGTTTGGGTACCTCACTTTAACTATATGCCTCAAAGTGGGTTTCAGGCAGAGCAATGGACACCATAAATAACTCTTTGGATATACACCAACAGATGTCATCATTTTACTTGTATACATGGATTATATGATCATTACTGGTGATCATTCTGGCATTTGAACCTTGAGCAAGCAACTTCTGGCCTCACTTGAGATCAACATGTTGGGAAATTTGAGGTATTTCCTCTAGATATAAAAGGCTTATTCAAAGGAATTTGAAGCTTATTCTGTCCCTACAACGATATACCATGGATTCCTTCTTAGAAACTGACCATTTGGCTCACGTGCACGCACCCAACCTTTTGGATCCAGACCAGAGGATCAAAGTTCTACAGTAATTTAGGGGTAAACTTGGAATGGCACAGGTGATCAGAAATACAAACACTGACCTCGCACTCTGTACAGATGCAGACTTCGCATGATCTGTGGGCACTCGCAGGTCTACATAAGGGTAATGCTTGTTTCTGGGTGGAAACTTTATCTACCGGCAGAAAGAAATTTTCAGTCGTCTCCCATTCACGTACTGAAGTAGAGTTCAAAGCAATGTCTCATCATCAATGTGAGACATTGCCAATCAAAGGCATCCTGAAAATATTCAAATTATATAATCATCCCGCCATCAAAATTTTTCAGCCCTATAGTTATAGATATAGCATATAGCAGCTGCTTTTTCATTAGGAAAAAATTGATGGTGGGATTATCTGCACTCCATATTATCATTTAAGGCATGTTTCTGCGCATGAAGAATCTCAATTCACTGCTTCTGGGGGCATGATAAGAATGGCAGTTCAATTCTGATCTTTCTCTCTCACTCTCTCTTCTCTTCCTTTCTCTTATGTCCAATGCAATATAATATGTCTTCTTTCTATTCTTATCGGATCTGGACATTAGCGCATCTGCAGACCAGATCCAGTATCCATTTTGCGTTATTAAATATACGATATCCATTTTTTTAAAAAAATATATATATGAAAATATATGGAATGAATGATCGCACTTTTCTTTCCTCTCAATCAAAAGGAGTTCTAAAACTCTACGGTCAGAGGGTGAATTTTCAGCTCTTCACATTCTGGAACCCAAATTAAAAAATAACCAAAAAAAGGTATTGAAATCCACAAAGATATGCAGGGACAAAAACGAAAGAATAAACAAAAGCTCAGGTCTTACTTGAGAGGTGAATCGTTCATCATTAGACCAGAAAAGCCTAATATCTGGAATCCCAAAAAGAACCATGGCTAACCGTTCCAGGCCAAGTCCAAATGCCCAGGCTACATTATCTGTCCTTTCACTCCTCTTTAAAATCTCTTGCTCAGTCACACCACATCCCAAGACTTCCATCCACTTTTCCTGATACAGAGTTAAATCAATGTAAGACATCCAATAGAGAAAGCGGCAAACAAGTTGAAGTAAAAATAAACACAGAGATCTCTCACAAAAATCGGCTTTGATTGAACTTAAGTGTTGCAAGTGATGTACAAGCTCTATGAATGATCTAATGCTAGAATCTCCAAAGCCTGCCGGGGGAATTTCTGTCATTATTCTTAGAACAGTTCCCGTCAAATATTATAGCCCCCACACAAAAAGAAAGCACACAAGTTGACAGTAGTGAATTTGGGCCGGAAATCCCCCAATTGGGGCAAAGGTGCCGAATCCAGACCTTAAGTCTTTGGTATCATTCTCTCTCACCTCTCTATCTTGCTTTCCCGCTATCCTTCCAAGGACATTTCCCAACAGAGACCTACCAGCGCAACATGCTAAGCGAGGTCAACATGCTAAGTTCATGAACCAATATACCACAAAAAATGACACACGTTCATCCTCCAATAAGCATTTTACGATCTTAGTTGCCATGCAAAGTGCTCTTTGTTTTTCTCCATTGTGTATTGGCTATCTTGGTGTTAGACAGAGGGACTTTTTTTTTCATATAAGTCCCTCTCTCACTTCGTTATTCTTCTTTAGTTTGTTCTATTGTCATATTTAAAAAAAAAAAAAATTTTGAAAGAGTCATATTTAAAAATATATCCCCAAGAGGACTTGAAGTGGCCCGTATTTAAACAAGAGAACGGGAGACCAATTAATCTATTAGCTTTTTCCTGTTGACACCCAAATAAAAGTCTAACAATTACTGTATATTTTAAACTTTCACGAGGCAACTTGAAATCAACAGGAATTTTAGAAAAGGTTGAAGGGCATGAAAACCTTGAGACTAAATCCCCCCTATAAATTTATAGATTAGAACTATGGATCCACGCCTCCAAATGCCAAGAACAGTCATGTTCAAACATATAGATATGATGTAATAGGAAAAATCTGGGTTTACAGACACGTTTTGCCTATCACAATGTTTTACCCATAAAAAAGCAATTATGTGCAATATTAAGCACCTATCAAGCGTCTCCCTTTTTTAATACAGCCATCATCATGCATTCAACCAAGAAACAGAGAGAAGAGATTCGAAAACCCACTGACAATCTCCAAATTGATTCTATTGAATTCTTTCTGATTAGAGCAATATATTCAGAAGGAAGATACTGGCACAATATTGCAGAAATGGCGAGGAAATAAATGAAAAAAGAGATAAAGAAGAATTAAAGAGGTTGTGAAAAACCTGAAAATATATCTCCAATTCAAAGGAGGGATCAGTAAACGGGAAATAAGTATCAACCCAGCGCATCTCAACATCACCTACAGAGAGAAAATTATGACGTTAAGCATATTGTGTAATGTCTAGTATGGAGGCATTTTTTACTCATTTATTACATTAAAAAACCCCAAAAAAGATTAAATTAAGATATTACCAAATAAATGGCATGCTAGACCCTCGAGACAGTTTTTAAGGTCCTTAGCTGCATACGATGTGCCATCTAACCCTGATGATAGCCATTCATCAGGAGAGAAAACACGAACACCTTCCATCTGCATGTGTTTTTATATAAATATCTAAATACAGTTATAAAATCAAACGCAATTCAAAGCTGTGTTTAGAACAAGAAGAATTTTTTTTCTAACAAGCCATCACTTCTTGCAACATCGATCCGCCATAGTTCACAAAAAAAACATCGATCCGCCATAATTTTTTCTCGATACTTTTATTAATTTTAATGAAACACACTTTCTACAACTTTTAGAAACCATGGTGAGATTTTCACAGGAAGCAATAAAATATAATAAAACATGATAAGAAATGCATCGTCAGTGTGAATAGGTGTTTAAAAGGCTACTGACAACAAACCATTATACTGACTACAATTGTTTCGCTCAAATAAATCAACCATAATCGTTACTCTTACCTGATGGAATACAGGGTAGTGCGTGGCATCAATGGAATCTCTACGGTAGACATCACCAGTAACAAGAAATTGGTTATGTCCTTGTCTCAATAACTCTGCCTGATGAGCACTCGTGTGGCATCTCAAGACAGTGTTTTCATTGACATAGTATGTATCATTGTAGCTCCTACTCACATGATCAGCAGGAACCAAGACATCATCAAAATTCTGCAACCATCACCACTCACTAGATCATTTTTGGAGATAAAATTAAACAACTGATCAGAAAAATTCATCCGAGATGAGCCCTAGAGAAATTCAAATGACAGACACAAGAATTTCCCATACCGCAGTGGTGGAAACAATAGGACACAGATCATCAAACTTGACGAACTTGCCGGGGTACTTCGAATCAAAGTAATCATTAATCGCATTCTTCAAAATTCCAAGAGGGTGATTATCCCTGCGGTGGAGCTGCATCCCAAGTTTGGAGAAGATGGTGTCGGGCACATTATTCGTAGGATCATCCTCCTTGACGACATCTGCAGCCCCCAATTCGGATTAACCGATAAACAATCGACAATTGGCCATAAATTCGGTTCACGGGGCATCACCTTCCTTCTCAATCCTGACGCCCCCGACTTCCAAAACGGCGGAGACGGGTCCGAGCCTGGATTTCTTCCTCTGAGATCCCGCGGAAAGGGAAGAGAAGAGCGACGACGGGCCTGAAGAAGACGGTTTGGGGACGACGGAGAGGGCGAAGGTCTGGAAGCGGCTGGGGCGGCGAAGGAGGGAAGAGGGTCGGCAGATTGAGGAGTGGACGAGGGACGCCGCTGCCATTGCCGGCGACCCAGAAGCTCAAGATTGGATCTTGGAGCTTGGGATGAGCCGAGGAAGAAGCTTCTATCCTCTCTCAGCGCTCTGGGAAATTCCACAACACCCTCCAAGTTTTCAGCTTTATTTAGCCTCATAATCTACAACAAGCTTCTATATATAGTATTTGTGGACTATATAAACCCGTCATCCTGATGTCATCGTCGACACCGTCATCGTCATCGGCATCGTCGTCAGTGTCATCATCAGTGCTACTGTCACCATCGCTGTGATCCTCAGTACCATCGACGTCGTCGTTGTCATCCTAATGTCATCATCGACACCGTCATCATCATCGTCATTGTCATCAGTGTCGTCGTCAGTGCTATTGTCACCATCGTTGTGATCCTCAGTATTATCAACGTCGTAGCTGTCATAGTCGTAGAGAGTCTCATGGCATGTGGTCTTTGTGGACGACATAAACCCGTCATCTTAATGTCATCGTTGATGCCTTCATCGTCGTCGGCATCATCATCCGCGTCATCGTCAGTGCCATTGTCACCATCGCTGTGATCCTCAGCATCGTTGGCACAATCAGTATCATCGACGTCGTCGTTGTCATAGTCATAGAGAGTCTCATGGCCTGTAGTCTTTGTGGACAACATAAACCCATCATCTTAATGTCATCGTAGACGTCTCATCATCATCGGCATCGTCGTCAGTGTCATCGTCAGTGCTATTGTCACCATCGCTGTGATCCTCAATATCATCAGCATGGTCGTTGCCATAGTCGTTGAGAGTCTCAAGGCCTGTGGTCTTTGTGGACGATATAAACTCGACATCCTAATGTCATCGTCAGTGCTATTGTCACCATCGTTGTGATCCTCAGCATCATTGGCACAATCAGTATCATCGACGTCGTCGTTGTCCTAGTCACAGAGAGTCTCATGGCCTGTAGTCTTTGTGGACGACATAAATCCGTCATCTTAATGTCATCGTAGACGTCGTCGTCATCATCATCGGCATCGTCGTCAGTGTCATCGTCAGTGCTATTGTCACCATCGCTGTGATCCTCAGTATCATCGGCATAGTCGTTGTCATAGTCGTTGAGAGTCTCAAGGCCTGTAGTCTTTGTGGACGATATAAACTCAACATCCTAATGTCATCGTCGATGCCGTCATCGTCATCGGCATCGCCATCAATGTCATCGTCACTGCTATTGTCACCATCGTTGTGATCCTCAGCATCGTTGGCACTGTCAGTATCATAGACGTCATCGTTGTCATATTCATAGAGAGTCTCATGGCCTATAGTCTTTGTGGACGACATAAATCCGTCATCTTAATGTCATCGTAGACGTCGTCGTCATCATCATCGGCATCGTCGTCAGTGTCATCGTCAGTGCTATTGTCACCATCGCTGTGATCCTCAGTATCATCGGCATAGTCGTTGTCATAGTCGTTGAGAGTCTCAAGGCCTGTAGTCTTTGTGGACGATATAAACTCAACATCCTAATGTCATCGTCGATGCCGTCGCCATCGCATCGCCATCAATGTCATCGTCACTGCTATTGTCACCATCGTTGTGATCCTCAGCATCGTTGGCACTGTCAGTATCATAGACGTCATCGTTGTCATATTCATAGAGAGTCTCATGGCCTATAGTCTTTGTGGACGATATAAACATCTTCATTGATGCCATCTTCATTATCGGCATCACTGTTAGTGTCATCGTTAGTGCTATTGTCACCAGCACTGTGATCCTCAGCATTATTGGCATACCGTGTCATCATCGTTGTCATTGTCATATTCATAGAGAGTGTAATCGCAGTTGTTGTCAACATGGTCTTCAATATCATTGTCGTCAATTTTATTGCCAATGCTATTGTCACCATCACTATCATCATCAGCATCATTGGCACAATTAGTGTCATTGCCATCGTCATCATCATTATCAGCATCACCGTCGACATCATCATCAATGCCATCGTTAATGGTATTGTCACCATAACTACCACTATCATTTGACATTGTTATTGTGTATGAAAATGTATGTAGACGGTAAGCCGATCACACATTCCATAATTCGTTTTATGTTCATTAATAGAACATATTCATTGAAATGCATGTGTGATGCTTATAATGTGTAAATGAACACATAGTCAGATTTAGTAAATTATGATGAGATTGTAATATATATATCACTAGTCTTTAAGTATATGTTCTAATATTTTTATTCAAAGAAAACTCGAGAAGGACAGCAAAGTATCTGAATAGAATAATGTTATCTAGCTTCACTTGTATGACGAGTGTGGACACACTAAAGATAAATAGTATGTGGTCTTTAGAGGAAAGAGTTCATTGAACTGATCCCTACGAATCGTTGAATGGTACTGTCAATCAGGTTGATTCACATCACGGTTGTGTTAGTCCCTAGACCTGAGACACCAAATATATCTCGTGAATGGAGAATCGTACTTTGAGTGATAGTTTGCGATAATGTCATTCAAGGATTATACACAATCATGGGAGTCTCTGATCATGGGATTCTAAACAATCTTAGTTCTGGCGAATCAAAAAGTTTATAGAGATGATTTAGTGGTTAAAAAGGGATCATCCACCCTTAGTATAAGAGATGACACCTCTATGAAGATGATGCGATGAACTCCTTGGCCAAGGTAGTAAAATATCCGAGAAGAGTTCTACGATGATTTTCTAAACGCTTCACTACTAACTCGGATGATTAATTAGAGTTTGAAAGTTGACCATACCCTAAGTCATCCAAGTAGCGTTTGGACGAAGGACTATATATACATAGTCCATGAAGTGAGTCGTTACACACTCTTTTGTATCTTTTAGTGCATGAGATGTAGCCTTGCACCCCACGAGTTGAGACTCAACCTATTAATTAGTTTAAATCGATCTCACATTAATTAATCTATATGATAATATAGTTAATTAATTTAAAATACTACTAAAGTTATTGGGTGCTGGAGTCGTTAACTATATTTATATATGGGCCTAGAGGGTCATGCGCAAATGGTCTTTAGATATTAGAAGATATATTTATTTATTATGTATTTTATAAAAAATACACACTTAATGTAAATAGGGGAAGGCCTTGAAAAAAATTCACCTAGGCCAGAATATTCAAGGGTCTTCTACTTCTTCTCCCTTGTCCCCATGGCTCCTTTCCATTCTCGACACAATCAAGACGGCGTAACAATGCCGACTAAGGTTAAATAGAGCTCGCCAAAGTGAAGGAAGATATTTGACCTGCCAAGGATCTCATGGATGTGTCTAGAACGTCGTCCCGTCGTCACCAAGTATGATGGCTCGGCGACGATAAAGGATGACGTATCGGGAGATGGCGGTGTCATCGTTCAATGGGTAATCCTAACGGGTATGTAACTACAATGCGGGATGAAGTCCTACGTGTCGTACGTGCAGGCTCCGACTCGAGGGAGGCGCCGAGCTCCTAGCTTGGAAGGGTCGCCGAGTGACGGCGACGGAGGCCTCTCGAACCTCGTCGGAGCGACGAAGGCGTTTACGACCAAAAGGACTCGGTCCGTAGGGCTCGCACGTAACGGACGTACTCGTCCGTACTGGTAAGACACTCAAAGACGTAGTTTTTCTCTCGTTTAACCTCACTCACCTACCTAGCCCGAGCGCGGTGGAGTCAGAACAAAAAACCACTACAAAGAGTAAATAAACGAGCGTCGGAGAATATGGCATACCTCGACGACAGGCTCGTAGTGCGGTGATTTGTCGACGGCCGGTGTCAGAGCGGGTTGGATGATGCGTGCCGGAGAGGTCACGGCGGCTCGACGTGCAGCATAGATGCTTGAGCGCTTTGTAAAGATAGGAGGTGAAGGACTCGGTTGTAGGGGACGTTTCGAGCAACCGACGGAGTTACACGCGGGAGCGGCGAAAACATCTTTGCACGGCGACTGCAAGCGAAGACGGGCGTCTCAGATGCCCGAGCGGTGCAGTGATGTCGCGGGAGTGGAGGGGTTGGCAGCGCACGCAGTGGCGACTTTGGGTGATTTGGCGCGCGGAGCGGCACGACTGATTGTGGGGGACTGGTGTCTGCGGCGGCGGCGCGGGCGGCGGTGATGACGAGGGCGCAGCCGGACGTCGGATGTCGGCCGCGAGCGGCGGCGGCGCGGCTACGGCAGGCGCGCGGGCATTCGCGCGCGCTATGCGGCTGCGTGATGCGGCGCTGCGAGGGCGGCCGCGCGGACAGGCTGCGCAGGGCGACGAGGCCATGTGGACGCGATGGTGCGGGTCTGGACGCGCGGGCAAAACGGCGGCCGCAAGAATGCTGCGGCAGCGGTCGGTTGGCCGGCGGTGTGGTCCAAGCAGCGGCGGCGGCAGGCGATCCTTCTCTTCCCCTTTTCCTTCTTCCTCCCTTCTTCTTCTTCCCCCTCCTTCTTCCCCTCCTTCTTCTTCTTCCTTCTCTTTCAGTTCTTCTCAAACGAGGAAGGAGACCAGTCCTCTATTCGATAAAATGCCTCAATAAAAAAACTGGTCTGAGGAACCCTAGGGCGCCCTCTCTTCCCTTATAACGGGGAGGAGAGTTGGGCCTTAAGTGGGCCATAACGGGTCCAGTTGGGGAGCCCTTATAAATGGGCTCCCCTTTACAAACACAGATGAGAGTAAAAAGGGAAATAAGGGGAGAAATGAAGAAGAAGAAGGAGAAGAAACAAGGGGAAGAGGGGTGGATAGAGACCCATCCCCTTGACGGAAAAGCAACTAAAGACGACTGTCGCGGGTGCGACGAAACACGACAAAACGGGCGAATGAGGCGGGATAAAAACAAAACATGAAAGAAAGATAAACGAAAAGCGAGGAAGATAACCGGAGCAAGATGCCGGTCTTCAACGTCGCAGGGCGCAGGGCGTGGATGACGTCGATGATGATCCTTGATGGCGTGCGCCATCATAGAGGCTCCACACATGAGCATATTATGCAACTCGTTCGAGGATTTAAGTAATCATGGATGTGATCCATGCCAAGGTTATTTGTACAAATCAAGGCCTCTAGAATCCAACAATTGTCATAGTGAGTGTCATCACCATCGTCGACATCATCATCTTCGTCAACATCGTTGTCAACGTCATCATCAATTCTATTGTCACTGTCGCCACCATCATCAGCATCATTGCCACAAACACTGTCATCATCATCATTATCACAATCTATATCATTACAATTTTCATCCTAATTGTCACAGTTTGTGTAATTTTCATTGTTATTATCGTTGTCATCATCCATGTAATCACTGATGATATCTTCAATGTCATCGTCAATGTTATGATCATCTTCTTTGTCGCTATCATCCTTGTAGCCATTATCACCATAAATGTAAACATAAACATTATCTTTTACATCATGGTCAATTTCATAATCCATGTTATTGTTCACCTCACCTGCAACGTCATCATCAACATCGTCAATAAAATCATCAACATAGCCTTCAACATCATCTTTAACATCATCACCAATGTCATCTTCAACATCATCGTCTTCATTGTTATTGGCATTGTCAACATAACCATCAATATCACCTTCTACGTCATCGTCAACATCATTGTCAATGTCATTATTAATGTCATGTTCAACATAATCGTCAATGGTGCCATCATCATCATTGTCATCATCATCATCACAGTCATCTTTGTCATCGTTGAAACCACCAACATTGTCGACATTGCCATCATTATTCTCATCACCCTAGTCAATGTCATCTTCAACTTCATAGTCATAGTCAAAGTCATCTTCAACATCATCTTATATGTCATATTTGACGTCACAATAGCCAACATTGTCAACATTGGTGCCAATGTCATGCCATCATCATCAACATCGTCACTAACATCATCGTTAATGTCATCTTCATTGTAACCATTACCATTGTCAATGTCAACTTTAACGCCATAGTCTATGTCGACGGTGATAAAAGAAAATTGAAGAGTTATTTTTAATATTTTTTAAAATTAATTTGCCTAAATATCATAAAATGCGTAATTATAGAAAACTCTTACAAGTGTGTATAATGGGAGTGGGACTGTCTCCACAGGAACTCGCCTTTAGAAGTTATATCTAATAGTTGAGTTATATCTAGTAGAAGATAATGGGAGGAATTAAAAGTTGAATAGTTATTTAACGATAGAATGCGGTTTATATAGTTATAAACTCAATAAATATTTTTTATATTTTTTAATACTACAAGATTGAGATAAAATTAAATAAATTTGCTGGTACCTAACAGTCAATAGAATGTCTCAAAGAGGCTACAATGCTAACTAAGATGAAATCAAAACTAACTTCAAATTGAACCCACATATCTGTTAACTAAGACGTTCCTATACTAGTTTCATCAACATCAACTCAGAGAATTATCGGATCTGCCCTGATTTGAAGAATTTTGGGGAGAGGGGATGCCGATCACCATCCCCTAATATCAGCGTGGAACTTCCCTTCTATTCTCCTCCATGCTGGTGCATATCTGTATCTCCCTGAACCCTCTATGGTGCCTTCTTAAAACTACGATGCTCCTCCGAGGCTGTCACGACGTAAGGTGAGTTGAGAAGCAGGTGAAAAGTTTAAATTGTTGCCCTTCTTCACGCGACAAGAGATGCCTGATTATTCATAAAAATTTAGACTTAAATGGTAGAGAGAGACACTCTCTTGACTCTCAAACAAGTGGTCCTTGATCTAACGGCTCTCGCGAGGCCGTTGGATTAGTCCATGGCTTCTTTCCTCTTTCCTTCGCTGGGCGAGCAACGCAAACAATGGTGGGGGGAGGGAACGGACAGGTTTACCCCCTTAGTCATATGATCCCATTTTTGATGGTTACAACATCTATGATTAAATTGCATCCATGGACCCATCTCATATGGTATACCCTTGTCTTCGTCAGCCCGACCCCGACAATATAAATTATGATACATGGACGGGGTTTCTCCTAATCATATTCAAGAGTGGTCTTCCTTCCCACAAATCTTTTACTCATTTTATGACATGGGTAGTTTGTGTTGGGTTCGGTGCCGTGGTTCGTCCATGAAAAACATATCTCCATGGATGCAAAAGCGTGTAGATCAATTCACAATCGATCTTTAAAATGAAATGTTCATTCTACCTTGTGGGGAACTCGTTCCACCCTTGACCTTGCCGCTCCGAGATCATTCTGAAGTCGTTCACGCGTCCGACCTCTAGAAGTATCCACGAGATCACTCGGGGCTTGGATCTCCACAGTTTCTTCTTCCGCCCTTCTTGACAACCTAGAAGATTTTTTTACCATGAAGATACTCTTCTTAGATGAGTGGAGAAGAGAGTGGACAAGAGAGTGGAGAAAGGGAGAACTCTCCGATAAGGCTTGCATGGGTGCTTAAAATGAGATCTCCTTCCTTTTTTATATTTCACTTAAGGTTTTTTTCAAAAAACCCTACAAAGTAAAATATATCCACCAATGCCCTTATGACCTTGTGCGTGTGGCTCTCTAGGCCCATGTATCATTGTAATTAATAACTTTAGTGGCCCAATAATATTTATTGACTAAACTTGTTAACTAACTATATCAACATATAGATTAATTAAATAAATATCGATTTAACCCATTCAATAGGTTAAGTATCTAGACTGTGGGGTGCCAAGCTAAACCTCGTGCTCTAAAAGATATAGAGTAGTCTCAAACTCTCTCATGGAATCCTTACCATCATCAATTACCATATATGTATAATCCATCATCCGCTCGAGACACTCGAACGACTTAGGGTATGGTTTATTGTCAAACCCTAATCCATCATTCGATTAGTACTGATGCGTAACGGGGATCATCGGAGAACGCCTTCTCCAATATCCTAACTACCCTGGCTAGAAATTTTTTTGCATCATCTTCCTTGAGGCAATTTTCTCTTATACCGAGTGTGAATGATCCCGTCTTGACCACTCAATCATCTCTGTAAGCTTTTACTACATCCAATCTAAAAATTATTTGAATCCCATAATTAGACGTTTGTAAGTCATAGTCAAACGTAATCAACCACTCACGAGATGTCCTTGGTGTCTAAGGTAAGTGGATCACTTATACAATCATAACTTGAATCAACCTGATTGACTTTTAGGTATAATAACATTCACGGATTTGTACAGTTTATTTCAATGAACTCTTTCTCCAAAGAGCACCCACTATATGTCCTTTGTGTCACCGCACTAAGAGCCACATGATCAGCTATACTTATCGTATGAGTAGGATCAACTAATGTTATTCTATTTGGATAAGTTGATGGCTCTCTCGATTATCCATCGAATAAGAATATTTAGAATACATGTTTAAAAATTAGTGATCATTGTATAATGATCTCATCATAATTCACTAAGTCATTGTACGTATTCATGTACTTCATCATAAACATTGAACATAACAATAATGACCGCAAATATTTTATTTAATGAACTTAAAATAAATATGGTAGTGTGATTGGCTCGAACGGCCACATAATATCCATCATTTTGCACCCTAAAAGCCTCAATCCTATCAAATAATATATATTAACCTCGAAAACCAAAATCATGTTTGACCTTCATGATTTCTCAACCTTCAAACCTTCCAAAAATGATGAATTCCTCCAAAGTTTTCAAAGTTAAAGAGAGTTGTTTTTTCCATAGTTTTATTCAAGTTCAAGTATGATTGTCAAACCTTTATTAGTTTCCTTCCTTTTATTGTTCTTCATCTCTTCCTATACTTTCTTTCCCACAATAGTACTACATCGATAATGTGCCAAAGTAGAAAAAAATAGATGTCAGCGTGTCTTCCATCATCCTTCAAATTTTTACATCAGTAGGACATAATTCTATAGTTGAAAGATCAAGGTCAAAACTAAAATATGTGCTTCGTCACTTTTGAGAAAAAGAATTGAATATTTATTGGGATTAAAATTTACAGAAGTATCTTAATTTTAATTTTTCAAAATTTTAAAAGAAATAGTTAGTTCTATTTTTAAAATATTTTGGATAAACACAACTGTGAAACTTAGTTGAGTATGAATTTTTTTAGAGTGGAAAGGTAAAAACATATTAATAAAAATTAAAGCAATTCCCCCTCGTCAATCTCTTTCATGATACACCCTCTCTCTTTTTTTTATTTAGCCAACATTAGTTTTCATCAACATAAGTTGCTGTATTTGGTGACGAGAATCTTTCCCACTTTTACCTAATCATCTCCAATATTTTCAACGAACACTCCCTCTCCCTCCCGTTGGAAAAAACCTGCCATCTACACCTACATAATGTTCATGCATAAAAAACACGATGATTTATGTGATTTTTAAATCACACAAAAATATGGATTATGTCACTAGGGTGTGTAAAACCTTATTTCCTTACTAATGCTTTGCGTAAAAATTAAGAAAATGTTGGCCATGATTCAAATGTTCAAATTGAATTTCAAAATGAATTTTCAAATTTGAATTCGAACATTCAAATTGTTTTTTTACTAGGATTCTTATGTCTTTGGCAGATATAATAAATCGAAACTCATATCTGTCCCTGTTTTTTTCACTAACTAACCTAAAGGGAATTCACATATTACTGAAGCAGCAAATGATATAAGAAGAGAAATATGATAATGAATTTTATTTGTATTTGCTAACCGCAAAACTAGAAAGAAACATTACGAGGAAAACAATACGTGAACAATATGAAATAAATCCATCATTCATTAGTATACACTTGACTATATTTTTTAGGAAATTGAGAAAGGCTTCAGGTTGCCTCCCTCCGACACCTGTGTTAGAAAGATAAAAAAAAAACTAAAAATAGATGAGGAGAGAAAATTAAACACAAATCAAGAGAAATAAAAATATAATCAATAGTTATCTTCAATATCTGGAGGAATGGATTATTGAATACATTGATTATTAAAACTAGAAAAAAAATGTGTTTTGAATAATACTATCCAAGTCAATAATATCTATATCTCTAACTCAATACAATCAACTGACTTCCGCTGGCAAAAAAAATTATGACTACTAGATCTCAATTTTCTTTGAGAGTTAAATTACGACAAACCTTATTGATCTTACGTTGTACTTTTCTTTTTATTTCTTCCAACCATATGAAATAGGATGCAAATACCTGGGTTAAGTTAGGCAATAAAAGCTTATTAGCCATCTCGAGACGCTATTAGCTGCTATTAAGTCAATATATTTATCTGGGTTAAGTTAGGCATTTACAGAAGGAAAGAAAAAGGCAAAAATATCATTTAAGTTTTCCTTAATTTGCCTCATCCACATTAATTATTCACGGATAGAGTCCACTTTCCAAAGCAATCAAAAGTAAAAAGTACTTTACGCTTTCTTTAAAATTTAACTTAAATAAAATACAACATCCTATCCACGTTCAGAACGATTTGATGTGTTGATTAAACGCTTATGATCATGTCAATCAATTTACTATTCTTATGGGCATGGCTCGATGTAGTCTCTCTTTGGGTAGGTATTAATTATTAACTAAAATTGTTTATTGGCTCGAATATCATAGCAGATACTGAGTATCTTTCTGCTCATTGTTTGATCGTTTCCGTTGTTACTTTGCTGCCTGCGCCGGCGCCGTCTAAATCACAGCTTTGGCCTTGAAAAAGCAAAGAATATACTCTATCTAATTATGGCTTTATTAAATGCGATGTTGGGATCGAAGCTTTAACGATACTGTACATTTAATTCATGGAAAGAGATCATCCAAGTTATCCACCAACGTGGGTTATTGAGCCCTTTAGAGACTCATAATTGACTTCAGTAAGACCAATAATCTACTTTCCAAATTAAGAAGTATTAATTAGAGTCTTTGTTTTTGCATGGAAGCCTAAAAAATACTGCACTTTAACTACAAAAGGGTTTCCCATGTCAAATTATCTTCAAGAATATCAATAATTTGAATTCCAGAATGACAAATAATCACGAGTCTCTTTTTTTGCTTGGAACAGTAAAAACATTATTGCACACTTAGTACACAGAAAAGGGTTATCCATGTCATTAACCTGGGTGGGGTATTGACGCCCTTCAGTTACACCAAATTATCTACAGTAAGATCAATAATTTACTTTCCAAATTAAGAAATATTCATGTTATTCTACTTTTTGTTTTGCTTGGAACACGAAAAATATACTGCATAATTACTACTCAGAGAAGGGTCATCCATGTCATTAACCTGGGTGGGGTATTGACGCCCTTCAGTTACACCAAATTATCATTCATGAGATTAATAGTTTTCTTTCCGAATTGCGAAATATCCATGAACTCTCCTTTGTCTTTTCTCATATATTCACAATCATAATAGGTGGCCAAATATAAGTTTTGGTCAAATACAGAATTACATGATCCATGGTAAATTTGGATACCAGTTGAATAATTTACTATCCAAAATGAGAAATATCCAGGAGAGACTCTTCTTTTGTGTGGCAGACTTCCCTTGCGTGGGGTGTACTGACTCCTTTTCTTTATACCTAAAAATTTCCAACCAGATTAATAGTTTATGTTTCAAATCAAGAAGTTTTTCTCAGGAGACTATCATTTATATCTTTATTATCGTCCAAGTTGGCCAAACACAAGTTTTAGTCAAACATAAGATAACATGAAAAAAGGATAAGATAAATAATAGTTTTCAGAAACAAGGAAATAAATATTTGACCTTTTCATCTTACCCATACCCTAGGCTTTTTAAAAAATTATCACCATATATTACCCCCCCTTGACCTAAGTGTTTCCTTCATTTTGTCATGAGATTCCGACATGTTTGCATTGCAACACGCCAGTAACAAAATAGTAAATGAAGAAAAAGACAACCCATTATTCCATATCTAATTTAGTGGACTTTATGTGCACAGTATGTTCAAATTTACCAAGTCCGATAACAAAATCAAGGACAGAATGGCTGGCCATGATCCATTACCAACTCCAGAAAACCTTGAGCTTTAGGTTTTCATGGGGATAAAAAATCTTCTGTAAAATCATTTCTTCCAGCAGAAAAAAAGGAGAGAAGATACACCTGGAGATAGTCAACCCTAGTAAATAAACGTTGAAAATAACGTGATGGAAAGGGTTGAAAAGCAAATGTAGGATAGGGTTTTCCTTACCATACATTACCCCCGTAGGTTGAAAAAAAATTCATTACCAAACATTACCCCCCTAGGTTGAAAATACCCCCGGTTGACCTTATTGTTTACTTCATTTTTTCATGAGATTCCGACCTGTTTTAATTCCAACAGGGGCAACCCATTATTCCATATCTAATATAGTTGACTTTATGTACAGAATTTTCAAATATACAAACTTCGAGAACAACCTGCCCATACATCCAAAAAATCAACCAACAAAATCAAGGACAGAATGGCTGGCCATGATCAATTACCCACTCCAGAATACCTTGAGCTTTAGGTTTTCATGGGGTTAAAAAACCTTCTACAAAATCTCTCTTCCAGCTGAAAAAAAGGAGAGAAGATGCACCTGTAGATGGTCAACCCTAGAATAGAAGTTGAAAGGAACGGAACAGAAAGAGTTAGAAAGCAAATGAAGGGCAGGGTTTTCCTTACCATACACTACCCCCCGTAAGTTGAAAAAAAATTCATTACCATACATTGCCTCGGTTGACCAAAGTATTTACTTTATTTTTTTATGAGATTCCAACAAGTTTCAATTGCAACAAACGCAACCCATTACTCCATATCTAATATAATTGACTTTATACGCACTATGTTCAAATTTACCAAGTCCGAGAACAACCTGTCCACACTTCCAAAAAATCAACCAAGGAAGTCAGGGACAGAATGGCTGGCCATGATCAATTACCCACTCCAGAAGACCTTGAGCTTTAGGTTTTCATGGGGCTAAAAAACCTTCTACAAAATCATTTCTTTCAGCTGAAAAAAAGGAGAGAAGATACACCACGAGTCAGTCAACACTAGTAAACCAGACGTGGAAAAGAACGAACGGAAAATGATGGAATTTGGAACTTTGTTAGTGTGTTTCTCATCGTCGTCAATGCAAGAACTGTAATTCGGCGTAATCGTTATCGTTAGATCGTTGGTTTTGTTCATAGGAAGAGGACGATAGTTTAGTAGAAACTGCTGTGATAGATAGAGACTTGGTGACGATCTAGCGCGTTCTGGTGTTGGGACCAGTCGCCATTAATGGGCTCTGCAGAGTGCAGACGACGAAAGTGTTCGTTGTTCACGCAAGCGCGTAGAGATGGGGGAGAGAGGAGGAGGGGGTGTTGTGAACTTGTGAATTGTGATAAGATGCGATGGGTGCCTGCAAAGAGCGTCATGGCAAAGCGACTCTCACGCACAGTAGCATTAAATGAGAGTGGAGATAATGGGGAGATGGGTTAGACCTGACTGAGTACGGCGCTCCTCGGCGTCAATGCCGGGCGCGGATGTTTTAAATTGAATTCCCACGAGCACCGGTAATGAGGCCATGCCCATATTAATGGGAGGTTTCTTTTTTGACTTTGTTGTTAATGAGTTTTCTTTGTTTCTTCGTTTAACATTCGTTTGGCTCTTTATTTTGTTGTTGACGAGTTTTCTTTGTTTCTTAGTTTAACATTAGTTTGGTTCTTGATTTTATTGTTAACGAGTTTTCTTTGTTTCTTAGTTTAACATTAAGATGGTTCTTGATTTTTCTTGTTAATGAGTTTTCTTTGTTTCTTCGTTTAACATTCGTTTGGTTCTTTATTTTGTTGTTGACGAATTTTCTTTGTTTCTTAGTTTAACATTAGAATGGTTCTTGAATTTTTTGTTAATGAGTTTTTACTTCTTTGAAATGTTTACTGATGAGTTATTTTTGTTTCTTAGTTTTAACTTTAACGTGTTCTTGATTTTATTACTAATGAGTTTTTGCTTCTTCGGAATGTTTACTATTGGTGTTTTTTAAAATTTTATTATTGGGTTTTGTTATTTTATTTTATCGTAAATGAGCTTTGCCTTTTTACTTAACGGTTAATGGGTTTATTATTTTATTATTCATTTTCATTTTCTTATTAATGGGTATGTGTTATTTTTACTTAAATCATTGATGGGTTTGTTTTTCTATTTTGTTGTTAATCAAGTTGAATCAAACTAGAATGACTTTTAAAAGGGTGGGTAAGGAGAAAATGGGGATCCACTTCCATAAAGTGTATTAATTTCTAACTACTGTTGATCCTGATATTAACTAAATCCTGTAGGAACACAGAAGACAGAAGGGTAAATGAACGACAAATCGCATCGGTCAACTAGAGAAAAACACTGTCGATTAGTATACCTCTGTCCTTTGTCAGCATGGCAGAAAGCAGGCCCATGTCGTCTTCACTAAACCCTTTCTGTCTACCGCCTTAATATCCTCCTCTGCATTGCCAGTTCTGTTATATATTCTCCACCAGTTGTGACGTCTCACACCAGTCGTTTGCTCTAAACTGATCCTCACGCAAGCCAATGGAGGTACGTGCCCATCCTTAACTTCTCCTTACGCAAGCTTTCTTGTTTCGTCCTCTTTCTCCCGTAGTGTCGTAGAATTCTCCTTTCACTACTCTCTTTTTACAGCTTCCTCTGCCTGTCTTCCTTCTCTCCAACGTAAGCGATTTCCATTATCTCTTCCGGGACAGCCATGAGTACCTTCTCAGACCACTCTCTCCTTCAAAGAAGCTCTCTTTCCTTGGAAACTACCCTCACTCTTTCTTCACCTGTAAGTCTTACGTCGAACAAGAGACATATCTCACCTCCAAAGTAGTGTGATTCGATCATCTACCATTTAGTTATCCTCCCTTGAATCTACCTTCTTATCTCTCTCTGATTCGAGAAGTATTCGGTCGAAAGAAACTATCGTCATTAGTTCATCTCTGATGTACTTTTTTTAATTCTCCCATAAATCTATCTTCAGATCGCTCTCTAATTAGAGAAGTATACAGTCCAAAGAAACAATCGTCAATAATTCTTCTCTGCTATTTTTTTTCTTAGTTTTCCTCGCCTCAAGCTATCTTTAGATCTCTCTTTAATTCGAGAAGAATTCAGTCCCAAGAAACTATCGTCATTAGTTCCTCCGCTAGTTTTTTCCTAGTTATCCTCCCTTAAATCTTTCTTCAGATCTCTCTCTTATTCGGCTAGTATTCGTTGCAAAGAATCTAATCGTCGTTGGTTCTTCTGTGTTTATTCTTTCTTTTGGTGTTTTAACTATGACTATTTGCAGATTACTGCGAGGCCAAGCCTTCCAGCATTTGGCAATTGGGATAGCTTTGACGATCTCGCAATGGCGAGGTACTTTGAGTCTACTACTAAACTGCGGTGCCCACGGCGAGATGTCGACTATGGAAGAAGCTACGTTTACCAGCCGCCGCCGTTTCCACGATGTTTTTATTATGGCTTTGAACCAGATGGATCTCTCTACAGGGTCCCTGTTCATGCTCCAATGGTGATATCTGACTGTTCTTGGAAGGTGATTATCTCCCATCTCATCTTAATATTGTTTTCCACCTGTCAGCTTTATATTGTTTTCCACCCGTATAAGGTGACATGTATATCCTTTCTTTTATTGTTGATTAGATCTTGTTCCTTATCTATCTTATGATATATCTGCCTGTTATGTTTGGTATTATTATCTCTCTTCCTCGTAATGTCCATTCTCAGACAGTAATTTTTTTTTCTTTTCTCGGACAGTAATTGGTTCTCTTACTCACCTTTCCTTTATTCTCCTTTTCTAATATTATTTAAAGTGAATATTCGACGTTACTCTACGTCGATTCCGTCTTGTTTGTGCACTCGTAAGGTAGAGGGTTATTTCTTATCGCATCACCTGACAATGCTAGAGCAAAACTTTCATCTTTACTTTAAGTTTATTTCTTTCTCGCTAGACATATATTGAACATTCCCTACCTTTTTATGATTTATTCATTTTTTATTGTTTTATCTTGTTCCTTCCTCAATCTCTGTTTTATTACTCATTTAGTTCAATAAAATCTGGAGTGAACAATCGGTATTAGAGCTATTTGATTTTTTTGTTTAACTATGCAAGGTTATTATGTTTCATTTTAAATGTCAGTATTTCCCAACCATTTGAATCTTTTCACCCCTTGGTGGGAAATACCATCTTTTGCCTTCAGGTATTTCTCATATGCTATCTCTGTTCAATAAAATTGGGGGGCAGTGTATGTGAAATGATTATCCCTGATCGTATTAAGTTTATTAATACTGATTACAGTACCTGTGATATAGTGTTTACGGAGGAAGAACTGAATCCAAATGACTTTGACGTGTCGAAGTTTGTTTAATCTTTGCGTATTTAATTTTAGTTGTACACTTAAGTTATTATCTAAGACCCCTTGTCAAGAATTTGTTCTTACCATTTGTGGTGTTTAGTCTCTATAATTATAACTATTTAACAGTTACAACATAGGATGGAGATGTTTAATCTCTGTAATTATAACTATTTAACAGTTACAACGGAGGGCGGAGATGGCCACAGAGAAGCAGATTCTAGAGAGAGAATCAGTGACGAGGGAGTGGAGATATCAAAATAGAGTCCACCATTCCTCGGATGCTGATCTGCTGCCTACAACCCCACATTACAGTTTGAAAGCGGTTGATGAAGATCTTTACGAGGTGCCTCAAGTTCTACGTCGTAAACGTAGCAAGGTAAAATTTTTGAAAGGACCCATTAATATTTATTCCATTTCTTCTTTTAAGGTGTTTATCTTCTTGTAATCAGAGGAAAATTGTTCTTCCGAACTGCTGGTCAAGATGTCTGGGGACAAACTGCTATGCCTAACGCATGGAGAAAGTTGGAAGTCATCGAGCATTTAATTTCTTTTCTCAAATGTTGTACGAACATCTCTTTATTGTAACCCCTGTAAAATAAACTTTTTAATTTAATGCTTGCTGTTCCGTGCGACAAATTTCACATGCAAATACTGCCTTATACATGAAAATATTTTAACAATTCTCTTTATCACCCTTAACGAGAAGAATGCTGCAACGTGATCAGTTCAATCATGTGTACTTTTTCGTATTGATGCAGTCGAGACACTCTGACTACTCTGATACAGTTTCTGACTGCACTATCACATGACACACCGTCTACTGCAATTACAGTACTTAATAACTTCTTTCAGTTTCTTTCATTCCCTCTGCAGCCAATGATAGTAAAAAAGAACAGTGTATAATTATTACTTTCTGTCTGTATAGCTGTAAACTGAATAAAATACATGCAGCGATGGCCAAGGAAAAAATGGACATTATAAAAATATTCTTTCTTCTCATTTCCTCTCTTAGCAATTGATTAATAGGAGAAATTATAAAACTGTTGTTAGCATAACTTAGGTTAGCAATGTTAACTACCCTCAACATCTTCTGCTAATGCTAAGAGACAATGACATATATTGTACCTGATGGTATGTTAAAATTTGTGTTAAAGCCACAGCTGATAGCAAAGTATATTTTCTGCTCTTCTACTTTGACTGATAGGTAGTAAACTCTAACTGACAGAACCTGTTGTGCCACAAAAACATGTCAACTTCGATTGATAACTCTATGTCTGACAACTTGAAATGAAATATGTTTAGTCTCCCCATTGACTACTAAATACTATCTGTTCATACTCTGAAGAAAGAAACTTTAGAGAGAGTGGACAAACAAGATGTAATCAACATAGCATGGCAAAGAATATTTACTTCAAATAATCCTTGATAGAGAGAAAGGGAGGTAAAATTTAAGGAAGATAAATTTCTTCCTTAAATTTTACCTGTCCTAGAATATTAAACTACACGTAAGATAGATAATGATATATAACACACCGTTCATATCAGATTTTACACGATAAATATATATCAAAGGAGAGAGCTGGGAATAAATATATCACTGATCAAAGTTTGTATTTACTTAGTATCTCATTATCGTCTGTTTTGAATTCTAAACATACCAATATTCCGATCATAATCTGAAGCTGAACAATATGTCAATCTGAAAATGTTATACTTCAAAACTATTTTCAATGATTATAATTCAATTCTGACTTGAATTGGGATCACTGATCTGTGATCCAATTATGACCAGATTGGGTTTGGTCATATTTGGATTAGTCTGCTGATTCTTATTCTAATAAAATTATGATCAAATAATTATGAAATTAAAATTCTTTTAATAATCTGCATCATGAGCAGTAGAAATTCTTTTCAGAATTAGTTTCACAAAATCTGGTCACTAATCAGAATTGTATGCTACTCACTAGTTTCTATTCTGATAATAAACATACTCCCTGATCAGACTATGCATATATATATATATATGTATACGTATATGTTTCTGATCTGATGCTGATGGGGATTTAAAATTTGTTCAAAGTTTGTTTGTTATGGTGAGTGTCTTCGTACTTACAGCATCATCATCTTCTCAAGATATTAATCCAATCATATTCTGCATTCCACAGCCATCCTATTTGATTCTCTTCTTTATCGATCCATCATCATCATCAGTGTATGTCCCTTCTTATTTTATATTATTATATTTTTATCTCCTCATTCTCTGGTGTGTGAAAACGGTATTTTGAACCTAATTATTTTCCCTATGGAGATGACTCACAATAATTCTGTACACTCACCGTAACTTCATGTAATTAAAGCGAATAATGATAAATTCAAAATTTAGAATGAAGCTAGGATTTCTCTTAGTCTTATTGTATTTGAACAGCGTTTTATGACATTAATTTGATAAAGAAAATAATTTTATAATTAAAATATTTTTTATTTACTTAAATATTATTAAGGATTTATGATTCTATGACTTCACGGAATTTTCCAACACTGAATTTATAACAAATTATTGTTTAAGTAAGAATATAGATTTATTCATTTATTTAGTTATTTTTATATAGTTGAAAATAAAATTAATTTGATTTAATTCTCTCTGTCAGGTGTCATAAACAGATTTTTTTGGATTGTTGCCAATGATTTGGGTTGATTGACCATTGGAAGGGGCAAAAAATTGGCTTAAGAAAATCATTGGCAACAACAAATGATTATGGTGCTTTTTTGAATTCATAATTTTTGCCTCAACCAATACAAAAAGAAATCAAAAAAATAAATTATTTTTTACCATAAATGCGGTGACATATTTCTTGTAACGAATACAGGTGAGTCAATTTGATAGACCAAAATTATGTGCATTTATTCTCGTTATGATTCATTTTGCTTCTATAAAATAATAGCTCATAAATTTATAATCTCCCTCAATGATGTATAGCATATATCTGGGTTGACTACTCAAGGATTGTCATTGAGGGATGGAATTATTCAAAGAGTTAGAAGTGTGCGAGAAGAGAATCAATGTAACAGTAACAGTGAAAGATATTATTCTTCGAAATTATATGTGGATATTGAGGAAGTGTGTAGAAATATATGTTGATTTGGTTAGGGAGATAGGAACAGGGTTGTATATAGGAATAACTTTGAAAGAAAAAGAAAGTCAAAGAGGAGAAAATGTCAAAATGAGAAATTATATATTTTTAAGATGAAAAATATGATTATAAACTTCGTCGAGACTGAGCCTTGGCACGAGGATAAGGGAAAGTTATTTGGGAATTTAGTGATTTCTCTTAATTCTATTGATATCTAACTCTATTGCAGTTAAGGAAAAATATTTTGACAAATAAAGAGAAGACAAGGAGTTCAATGAAACACTTTTCAGGTGAATACTATCTTTCAAGTTTTTTTATCACATATAAATATTTAGTAGTAAGACTTAAGAAAATTTGTCAACTCATTGGGCAGTCACTGTTGGCTTTAGACCTCCAGCCACCGGTGTCCTTTTAAAAGTAAGCTAATCACTCTTCATTTATTTATCTCTTCCTTCTTCATCTCTCCTTCAACCCGAATTTTGTTTCACCCTCTCAGCTGAAGAGATTGAGAAGGAAAATAATGCAAGAACAAGTGCTTCTGCTGGCAATCTTTTAGTTTCCAATTTAAGTTTCACTCGCTGGATCTTCAGCTTTGATATACGATGTGCATTTTTATAGGGCAGGAATGATCTCATATCGTCTTAGGTTGATGGATCATTCCTTATGCATTTACTGCATCTACGAGATGCGTTTCTGCATCTCCGTCATTAGAGAGCATTTGCAGCGAAGATAATGAAGGTCAGGGGTGAAAACAGAGAATTATGACCTTCACCATATAATTTACACCCTTGTGAGGTCAACGAATGCAATTAAATCACAGCCATGGATCCACCCTATCAGCCATGGTGGCACCACCCTATCAGCCACTTATGCTATCTGACACATTTGAATTCATCTATGTTAGTGACCACTATTTCATGTTCACAACCTGAAAGTGGGAAGAAGATATAGAAGGGGAAATAATGGATCTCGACCTTGAGATCTCCTTTGATAAGATCTATGGTCAAGATTAAAATGTTCCAATTTAGAAAAAAAACATGTTTTGAGATAGGCTTAGGGACGACTTAGCTCGAAGCCCATATGTTAGTTGTTTTATTGTGTTCACATTATGGCCCACATGCCTTCCCTCTCATGACTGATCATGGAGGGAAACTATAGTTGGAACCATGCTCATTCAGAGCATGAATACCCATCCTCACCATGGGATAGGTATGATTCAGCAAATGATTATCAGATATCGTGCTCACAATACACACATTCAGATATCCAACAACACAACCCTGCCCCAAACTACTCGACACATCCTTATTATTACGAGGATGATCATAGCCAATACCTAGCACCTCATGGCTGTCCACTTGATTATCATGCAGATTTACCCTCTAGAGAGGACTCATTCCATAACATGAGCTTTGATTATTCATATGGGGATGACTACTCCTACCCCCAACACTTTCATGGCATACCTTACGAGTATGATGGATCCCCGCACAAGATCACACACATGATCATTGGGATCAAAACACGACTTCGACAGTTAGGGCTGAACCTGATTTCTATGGCCTGGACACACAATGGTCAGGGAACTTGTGGAGTTGCAACGCCAATCATAGGGAACAACTATTTACGTCACTTGATGAGTTGCATGCATATCTAAGTGAGTCGTGGCCCATACTCAAGAGAGGTGACATAAATGAACTACGTGTTCCAATGATGGGAATGCTTAAGTTATGTAGGGACATGAACAATACCTTAGCTCTTCTACGTAGGGAATGCAAAGCCCATGATATGTCTAAATTGAGATGATTGATCAAGAATCTTGAGGGCATCACTTATGAGGATACTGAAGAGGATTTTAGGGATGATTTTGAGGATGATCTTAAAGTTAAAATTTTAGGAAATGAATCAGAACATATCCCTAATCATACTTTGGAAGATCTTCCAAGGGAGCATGTAGGTGTACATATGGTGATGGAGCATCCACTCCTTGAGGATAATAATGCATGGCCCATGATTATCACTGATGATAAAGAATATACATATGAGTGAGATGATCATACAAATAGAGGAGATGACATACATTTAGATTCCTCTTGTGTTACATTAGAAAATCTACCAAAGGAAGATATAGGATGTGATTTGGTGATTGAGTCTCCACTTTATGACGATGTTGATATAACTTGCATTATCGATGAAGGGGAAGGTACATTTGAGGATCAGATATGCAGAGGAGAGAACACATGTTTAGACTCCCCGTGTTTTGAGGATAATGAGAAGCCATATTTAGAGGAACCACTTGAGGATCAAAATTCTAAAAATTGGCTTGAATTTTTTAAGGACATTGAAAATCATTTTAGAAGGGAAACTTTTGAGTTCATTGAATATCATTCAGAGGATCAAAAGTACCTTGAATTTACACTGATATTGCAATCGCATCTCCTTAAAGTCAGGGGATCACTATAGTCAACCTTAAAGTACAAGTATATACACATGGGAATATAATTTATTTTATGAAATTCTATTAAGTCTGACTGAAGGCTATAAAGCCAGTGCTTGTCGGGAGAAACCCAGTCCACTATCTTAGTTTCAATGTTAGTTAGGTTTCATTTTCTAGTTAAAATTTTACTTGTTTCCAATAAAATACCAAGTAGGATGAGCACATAAGGACAAATCGTTAGCCGCTGACCAAGCGAACCATGAATAAGCCAAACCCCTGGAAACCAAGGAGCTTAAATTATCGGGTTCTTTCTATCCCTACTATGTGTCTTTCATGCACATCATTGATAAGCATAATTGATCAATGGGGGTAGCGAATACACATACTCTACTTAAACATCCAAGTCGATGACTTCTTAGATGAAGAATGATCGAGGGATCCAACATCTCTCGAATAGTGTGATGAACCACTTGAGGAAGAGAGGTGAAACTAGGAATCTATCACCACGATCATGATCGACAATCCTTGGTGTCTCACTTGAGAGTAGATGGTGAGTCAGAGTGCGATTCTCTGTACTACCCAGTGAATGAACATGACCAATATGAACTTCTGAGCCTATTCTTAGTCATTGTTTCTCAACTTATAGCCATGAGACATGCTGTAAATCTCTCGCCCCAAGCCTAAGCTCCTAAATGCACATCTTCATCCTGCAATTGATAAAAGCTCAAACACCTAAAAAAAGGGTGCAAGCTATGAGAAAGAAGAACAATAAGCAGGATATGGAGCAAAGGCCAGAGAAATGTGTGATCTATATGCTTCATATTTTTAACCCCGCAAGGAAAAAGGAGCCAAAATCAAAACTACAAATGGGAAATATGAAAAGTATACAAAAGAAAAAAAAAAAATAGAGGCACCAAGCTTATTTATCCACAAATTCTCATAGAGGACTCGACACTTGAGGAGCCCTAGTGAAAAAAGAGATTGATATGTGGTGAGAACTTCCCTAGCCTAACCGTCACCTTCAAAGGGAGCTAACCCCTTTGAAAGAGAACTAGAATCCAACGTCAACCATGATCATAAGAAATTTTTTTGGCTTGATTATGCATCATTGCTAAGGGACTAGAAATATTTAAGTAGGGGCACATTTGATAGCCCCAAAATGTGTCATGTAATCATACATTTTGGGATCATTTCATGTGCATTGTCGTTACTTTTATATGAATTTTGCATTTCATGCACCAAATAGAGCAAGAGCTAAGAAACTGCATTTTAATGTCATTTTTATACATGTTTTACACACTCAATAATTTCTTAGTAAAACTATGTTTAAGACATTGTAATTTGTAATGCTCTATCTAGTATGTCAGTTTATATTTTTTTCTGGGAAGAAGTCGAAGTTGAAAAAAAAATAGAAAGAAAGAAATAGTGGGAATGAAATGAAGAAGAAAGATATATATCTATATATATATATATGTGTGTGTGTGACATTGTTTATTGGGCCGGCTAAGAAGCCGACCAGGCGCATCAGCGCCCAAGCCAACCACAAGCAGCCAAGCGGGAGCGCCGAAGCCTGCTCGTAGTCGAGAAGGGGCAGCGCCCGACAAGCAAGCCCAACCGGCCACAAGGAACACAGACCATACATGCCCAAAGAGAGGTGTCAAGTGCGCCGTACACAAGAGAGGTAAGATGATTTAATTGAGTAAAGAAGAATGAGCCAAATTTATATAGTGTCTTTATTTTTAAAGTTTTCCGATATGGGATTTGAATCCAATTATCAGTTTTGAATCGCAGCAGGCCAGGCCATAGAGTAACCTATTGATCGCAACCGAACGGGCTGTAATATATATATAAAAATAAAGTAAATTGAGACCAGGCTTCAAGCCAACCCAGCCCGAAGCCCGTGCTTTTTGGGCTTAGTCTAAGTAGTGGGATATGATCTCAGCAGTCCAATCTTTTTAAAGAAGATTGGACAGTGAGATCTATCTCGTCCTCTTTAATCTATTTGTATTTGTTTTTCAGGCTTTCCTATTGGTTGGCAAAAATGACGCATACGTGGGACCCTCTTGCAGGCGAATCATGAGAGAGGGCAGGGCTGACAAGGCTGACAGGGCAGGGTGATGTGGCTCGGTGAGTACACCACTTTAATCTGGGTCAACAGCTACAATTTAATCGCATCTGTTGGACCCAAATGAGGGCAATCGAACAGCCAAGGGCAGTTCTGTCCAATCTTGCCCCTGGTTGTTGACGATGCCAGCCGGACGGCAGATGTTGGCCGAAGAGGGGGATCGCCAGGCTATAGAACGGCCTGGGAGGACCCCACAGCCCTCCCCCTCTATCGAACGGCCTGGGAGGTCCCTCCCAAGCCATTAAAAAGGGGCCCGAATGCCCCCATTTGAACCATCTTTCGACCATAAGTCATACCAGCAGTTGGGATCAATTTCGGACTCGGAGGCAGACTACGGTGTCGTGACAGCGCATACGGCTGCCGAAGAACTCAGGGAGGCTACAAGAGGGGCTGGGGAAGCTCGGATCTGTGCCAGAACGGAGGAGAGGAATGAAGGAAACATTAAACCGAAGGTAGGAGGCGGCAATTGGCGCCGCCACTATAATCTTCAAATCAGGGTGGATCAATGGGTTTTTTCAGTCACTTTTGTTGAAATTCAGTAGGATTTTATCATCATTTTGACTCCAATTAGTTTAATCATTGATTCAATCCATTTCGATCAAAGAATTGTTGCCGTGATTTCTGTGTAGCATTTCATAGAACACCTCGAGTGTTCGATGATTAACTTTTTGATTTGCCTAAGTTCTACTTTCTCAACCTGATAAAAATTAAATATATACACACCTCTGTCGGGAACTTTGTCGAACACCCGAGGGGCGTTCGACAGAAGACCATCCTTATCCCTGATTTCCTCTATAAGACCATCGAGCATACAAAAATTATATGTAATCAATTTCTCCCTATTCCTGACCCTCGATTGGGAATTTGGTCGAGCACCCTCAAGGTGTTTGCCTAAATCACCCTTTTACTCCCTTAAATCGACCCTTAAAATTTTATAAATTACATTTAAAAATATAAAAAACATATAAAAACATCTTAAAATACATATAGTAATTGCATAATAAATATTTCACTTATAGAAGTAGTATTCAACAAATATAGGTGATCTTACATTCATATAATTATCTCTTAATTACGATTACTACCTCTTTGCTCCTTAATATGTCTCTTTACCTATATAATCACTTAGTATATTACAATTAAATAATCATTTACTCTCTCTATCTCTCTAGGTATCAACTTTTACTCTTCTTCTTCCCTCTTACTACTAATTACTTTTATTAAGTAATCTACACTTCTTTGCTAATTACATTACTATCATTCTTAAATATAATATCTAATCTCTTAATTCTTTATTATTCTTCGTATCCCTAAAATATATATACGTATAATATCAGATATTCTCTCTTCTCTAGTTATCTTATTAAACTAATATTCTCTCTATTTACTAATTACTTTATTCTTCTTATATTCATTGTCTTTAGTATTGTTATTATATCTTTATTAGTAAAAACTCACTTATCTAAACATCCCTAAAGGCCAGTTCCTAATGAGACAACCTCACTCACTCTATACATTTGAGTAAGTTTCTCAAATTTTATCAAATTTATTTAAATTTACAATGACAATAAAAAATAATTACTCAATTTTCCTCCATCACTATTGCACCATTGTTGTCGCACAACAATGGAACATGTTCTGAGAGCGAAGGAACAATCCCAAGTTTCGCGATGAATTTCAACCAAACTGCTTTCTTGGTGGCCTCCGCTGTTGTAGTGTATTCAGCTTCTATCGTCGAGTCTGCGGTAGTACTCTGCTTGGAGCTCTTCCAAGATATCTTGCCTCTGTTTAGTGTGAATAAGAATCCTGATGCACATCTACTATCGTTTGGATCCGACTAGAAACTTGAGCCAGTGTAACCCTGGAGTTTCAGTTCCTCTCCTCCATAAATTAGAAATAAATCCTTCGTCCTTCTGAAGTACTTAAGGATGCATTTCACTACTACCGTGTGTTATTCCCTTGGGTCTGCCTGAAATCTGCTCGTAACACTTAGAGCAAATGCAACATCAGGCCTAGTACATAGCATCGGGTACATGATGGATCCAATAGCTGAAGCATATGAAACTTTAGACATCATCACTCTATCTACAGGAGTTTTAGGTGAGTGCTCCCTAGATATTTGAACTCAATGCCTCATTGGTATCAGACCTCTCTTAGAGTTCTACATGCTAAACCTTTTGACAGTGGTATCTATGTACATAGATTGGGATAATCCGAGCAACCTTCTTGATCTATTTCTATAGATACATATTCCCAATACGTAGGGTGCCTCTCCCAAATCTTTCATGGAGAAGTTCTTGGATAACCATACTTTTACTAATGAAAACAGTCCTACATCATTTCCAATGAGTAGAATATCACCCACACGAAGGTGATTGAGCTCCCACTCATTTTCTTGTATACACATGGTTCATCTTCATTCTTAATGAAGTCATAAGATCTGAGAGCCTCATCAAATCTGATATTCCAGCTCCTCGAAGGTTGCTTTAATCCATAAATGGATCTCTGCAACTTTTACACCTTATCTGGAAATTCCATGGACGCACAACCCTTGGGTTGTATCATATACACCTCTTCCTTAAGGTTTCTATTGAGGAATGTAGTCCTGACATCCATTTGCCAGATTTCATAGTTGTGGTATGCAGCTATGGCGTGAACAATTCTGATTGATTTTATCATGGCAACAAGCAAAAATGTTTCATCATAGTCAAGTACTTACCTTTGATGATAACCTTTCACAACTAGTCTTGACTTGTACTGATGCAGGATGACAAGGGGAAACATGGTACTAGGACGATCTAATGTTGGGGTAGGATAAACAGACCACGGATCACACGATCGAATTTGAGGATTTAAATCCGGTGAAAATAATGATGGTGCAGCCCCTTTCCTCGTCGAGGGCGGGAGTACTGTCTTACAACCACTGCGGTGAAACAAAGCACCAATGTCAATAAATTCGAACGGATGATCGCTAGAAGATTCAAAGGCCTATTCATTCTAATCGCTTGAAGATTCAAAATCCAAAACTAATTCCACGACAGTGGATAAACACTCAAAGACTACTGGATGAAGAACACGATCACCAAAGAGTGCAGAAAGTACCTCGGCACTAGAGTAGTGCATCATGGCGATC
Organism: Wolffia australiana; assembly: GCF_029677425.1. Classification (NCBI taxonomy): domain Eukaryota; kingdom Viridiplantae; phylum Streptophyta; class Magnoliopsida; order Alismatales; family Araceae; genus Wolffia; species Wolffia australiana. The sequence continues at coordinate 3,570,415 of NC_135854.1, read as the reverse complement.
TCGGAAATTCTCGACGCATCGTTGGCGGGACGATTGACGTGCGCTTCAATAGGGTGTCGCGGATCCAACTGCGCGGTCAATTGGGGGGGGGTCAAGGGGGGAGTCGCCCCCTTGCGGGGTCCGAGGCAGCGCCCCGAAATCTAAATGGTATGCGCGATGACAAGTGGCTGCAAGGGCGATTTGGAGTTGATGGCTGGATGCGAAGACCAAATGGCAGGCAAAGGTACTGGCGGTGGCAACTGGCGCTAGAGAGGGCAAGCGGGTGGCCGAAGGTGCGGCAAGCGTGGCGGCCGAGGGCGTGGCAGGCGCAGGCGGCTGAGCGCGTGGCGGATGTGGGCGGCGGAGGGTGCAGCAGGTGCCGACGGCCGGGGGTGCAGCGGGCGGGGACGGTCGAGCGCGTGGCGGGTGCAGGTGGTGGCCGTGCTCATAGTAGGTGCGGACGGGCGCTCGTGTGTGCGGCGGGGACAGGAGGGCAAGTGGTCTTCTCGACGACGGCGACAAGAGGCAGCGGCGGCGGCTCGGTAGGGAAGACGACTACGACAAGCTTCCTTTTAGAAGAAGAAACTTCAATTCCAAAAGAAATTTGCCAAGTGTTTCAAGAAACGTTGGCCTATGTATAGGCCTTGGAGGAAAGACAAAGTAAGAGAAAATAGATGAAAATAGACGATGTGTCGACGCGTCACATCAAAGGGCAATTCTGGAGTTGGTGTTGATAACATGTCATGACACGGGACGTCTCGTGTGGAGGTGGAGGCACGTCTGGTTCCAATGTGCAGTCGTGGTCGCCACCATGTTTGTGTTAACTTGTCCATCTGCACTAATCTTTTTCTTAAAGATCCGCTTACACCCGATAGGTATTATACCTTTGGGAGGGTCAACCAAGTACCATACTTGATTTTGGTGCATGGATTGGATTTCAGAATCCATCGCTTCTCGCCATCTTTGAGAGTTAGAATCTCAAACCACCTCATCGTATGTCAGAGGATCATCATCCTTATGATGTAGTGTCTTGACTTTGCCTGATGTAATATGTCCAATATAGCTATCATGTTGTCTTACTACTCTTCCTGAACTTACGTGGCTCTAGTGTACATTCCTCAACCTGTTCATGAACTGAGCGCTCATCTGATGAGATAGTATTTGTGTCTTGACTCAGAATTTCTTCCGAGACTTAGTTACTCCCACTATCTTATCTTATAATATATTCATCCTCCAAGAAGATGACCCTTTTTGAAACAAAAACAGTTTGTTCCTCGAGCTAGTAAAAGTCGTATCTGTGTGTCTGTTTTGGATATCCCACAAATCGACATAGCTCAGTTCTTAGTTCTAGTTTTCTAGGGACGTGCCTCTTCACATGGGCAAGACATCCCCATACTCAAGCATACATAAAATTTGGTCTTCTTCATCTCCATATCTCATATGGTGTGGGAGTTACTGATTTGGTAGGTAGCATGTTTAGTATATGCAATGTTGTTTCAAGTGCATATCCCCGGGGAACATTGGTAGTTTTGAGAAGCTCATCATTGATCTTACTAGGTCTAACAAGGTTTGATTTCTCCTTTCGGAAACACTATTCATTTGTGGTGTGTATCGAAGAGTTAGTTGAGTTAAGATACCATTATCCTTCATGTATTGAGTGAACTCTGTACTGAAGTATTCTCCTCCTCGATCTCATCGAAGTGTTTTAATTCTGTTTCCAGATTGTTTCTCTACTTCATTGTTAAATTCGTGGAATTTCTCAAGAGCTTCAGATTTATACTTCATTAAGTATACCCATACATATCTAGAGAAATCATCGGTTAAAGTAATGAAGTAAGAACAACCACCTTTAGCATGAACATGCATAGGACCACATACATCAGAATGTAAGAGTTCCAAAAATGCCAAGGGCATGCTCCCCATTCCTTGAGAACGGTGATTTGGGCAGTTTACCCATAATGAAAGATTCAAAGGTTGCATTTGATTCAAAATGAAACGAACCCAAGTATGCATCCTTATGTAACTTAAGTAATCTTCCATTTCAGACATGCCCAAGTTGGCAATGCCATAAATAGGCTGTGCTTACTGATTGTCTCCTCTTTTTTAGAGAAACATATACTTGGAGATTATAACAAGAAACATCCATAAAGTACAACCCATTGACCAATGGTGATGATGCAACCAATTATTTATTAAAATAGACATAACAATATTTGTTGATAATGGTCACGGTGTACCCGTCTATCCAAACATGAAACATATACAATGTTATTTATTTGTGCTAGGAGCATAATAGCAGTCTTCTAAAGACAGGAAATCTCTGGATGGAAGCTTGAGGTTCATTGTCCTCAAACTAATAGCAACAACTCTGCTGCCATTCCCCACTCTCGACCCCACCTCGCCTTTGCTCAACTTTATTCTACTTGTCATACCTGCAATGACTTGCAGATATGATAGGCACATCCACTATCCAATATCCAAGATGATGTATCTCAACAACATAAATATCTATCACATAGATACTTGAAGCATCGCTATCCTTCTTTTGAGCTATCTCATTTAGGAGCTTCTTGTAGTTCCTCTTCCAATGGCCCTTTGTTTTGAAATGGAAGCACCTACCTTTTCCAATGGCCCATTGTCATTAGGCATGGTCCAAATCGTGCGAGAGGATCGCGCTCGTGCGGTTGGGCGCATCTACGGGGCGGTTGTGCAAATTTTTGCGCACAGTTTTCGCACACCGCACCGCCCACCGCACAGGGGTCGGTGCGGTGCGAAAATCCGACGTTGTGCGAAAATTTTAAGCCCGCCCTCCACCTCCCACCCTCTCTTCGCTGTTGCCCCCCATCTCCGCCGCAGTCTGCCCCCTCCACCTCCCGGCTCCCGCCCTCTCGACCTAAGCTGCAATTGCCTCTCCGGCGAAATCCCATCGTCCATCTCCCGTCTCCGCAGTCTCCAAGCCCTCCATCTCCACTCCAATTCCCTCTCCGGGAGAATCCCCCCCAAAATCGGCCTTCTCTCCCACCTCGTCAACGTCACTCTCTTCGACAACCGCCTCTCCGGCGACATCCCGCCGACCATCAGCCAGCTCTGCTGCCTTCAACTTCTCCGCGCCGGCGGCAATCCCTCGCTCTCCGGCCCGCTTCCGCCGGAGATAAGCAACTGCGGCGAGCTAACCACGCTCGGCCTCGCCGAGACCGCCATCTCCGGCAAGATCCCCCCCTCTGTTGGATCCTTGAAGAAGCTCCAAACCATGCCATCTACACCGCTAATCTCTCCGGCGCCATTCCTTCAGAGCTCGCCGACTGCGTCAGCCTCAGAGACCTCTACCTCCACCAGAATTCCCTCTCTGGGTTTATCCCCTCTCAGCTCGGGAAGCTGCCCGTGTTGCAGAACCTTCTTCTCTGGGGCACTAATCTCTTCGGCACCATCCCCGCTGAACAGGGCAACTGCTCCGAGCTCAAAGTTCTCGACTTTTCCGCAAACTCTCTCTCCGGCTTCATCCCCCCCAGCCTGGGCAATCTCTCCGCCATGGAAGAGCTTCAGCTGTGCTCCAACAGCCTCATCGGCCCCATCCCGCGGAGCTCTCCTCCTGCGCCTCCCTTGTCGCCTTGGAGCTCGACAGAAACTATCTCTCCGGCGAGATCCGGCTGGACTTCTCACGGTTGTCCTCTCTCGCTTGTCGCTTCCTTCATCGCCTGGCAAAACAATCTAACAGGGGGAGTCCCGGCGAGCCTGTCGCAGTCTCGCTCGCTGCAACTCCTCGATCTCTCCTTCAATGGCCTCTCCGGCGAGATTCCCCGCGAGATTTTCTCTCTACAGAAGCTCACTCAGCTGCTACTCCTCGAGAATAATCTCTCAGGGAAGCTTCCGCGAGAGATCGGAGCCTGCTCCAGACTGTTCAGATTCCGAGCAGGAGGTAACGCGCTGTCAGGGGTTACCCCGCCGGAGATGGGCTGGCTAGCAAAGCTCAACTTCCTCGACCTCCACGGTAATCTCCTCTCCGGGGAGATCCCTCCGGCCATCTCCGGCTGTAGTAAGCTCAAATTCCTCGACTTACACTCCAATGCTCTCTCCGGGCCTCTTCTCGAGCATCTCCCTTCTAGCCTACAAATCCTCGATGTGGGAGATAACCATCTCAGCGGCCCGCTTAGCACGAAGATCGGCGCGCTCAGTCTGCTAACGAAGCTCGTCCTCGACGAGAACAACTTCTCCGGCTTCATCCCTTCCGAGCTGGGCTCCTGCAAAAAGCTACAAGTCATCGATCTGAGGAAGAACAGCTTCTCCGGGCCGATCCCGCCGGAGCTCGGCGACCTCCCGGAGCTCGAAATCTCGTTAAATCTCAGCTGCAATTGCCTCTCCGGAGACATCCCCCCCAGTTCTCCATACTAACGAGGCTGAGCTCTCTTGACCTGTCCCAACACCAGCTAACCGGCGGGCTCGCCGCCATAGCCGGGTTAAAGAACCTGCTCGTTCTCAACATCTCCAACAATGGCTTCTCCCGCGGGCTCACCAGCGGCGCCGCGCGCAGCGCCGCCGTGAAGGCCTCCATCGTTGCGCTGCTTGTTTCAAGGTGTCTCTTGACAGTTGCTGCCGTCTACGTAATCCGGAGGCGGCGGCGCAGCCGCTGCCTCGCCGGCGACGACGGCGGGTCTTGGGAGGTCACCTTCTTCCAGAAGCTCGACTTGACGGTGAGCTCGGTGGCGAGGGAGTTAACTTCGGGGAATATCATCGGCGCGGGAAACTCCGTCGTGGTGTACAGAGTTGCGGTTCCCGGCGGGGAGACCGTCGCCGTGAAGAAGATGTGGTCGCCGCCGGCGTCGGAGAAGGCAGATGAAGATGATGGCTGCTTTCTTGAACGAGATTTCTACGCTGGGTTCAATCCGACATAGGAATATCACGCGGCTGCTCGGCTGGGCGGCGAACAGACCGAATAGGCTGCTGTTCTACAGCTACCACCCGAACGGGAGCTTGGGATCGTTCATCCATGGCGGGGGGAAGGGGGCGGGGGAGTGGGAGACGAGAATGGATATCGTGCTCGGGCTTGCCCACGCCGTCGCTCATCTTCACCATGACTGCGTGCCGCCGATCGTTCATGGCGATGTCAAGGCCATGAACGTGCTTAATTCAACACAGTTGACTATGATTTAAACATAGTATGTTTACCACATATATTATGAATTAAATAATTAATAATGTTTAATAAAATTACTTTAAAAAACAACGAAATGTGCAATTAGGTGCGGTATGTGGTGCGTTTATGCGCACAAAACCGCACCGCCCACCGCCCAAGCCCATTTGTGCGTGCGGAAATTCGCACACCTGGTGCGAATTTCCGCACCGCACCGCACGCCCATGTCTATTTGTCATTGGTACTTTCACCTGCTTCTTCCCTTTGTGTCACCTTTAAAAAGACGTCGCCTTTCTCTTCTTGTTGGTCCTACCAAAAAGAAGAGAACTTCGGGCTTGTACTTCTAAAGGTTGCCCTTATCAGTGGTAAGCATGATAAGCAGCTCCGGTAGAGTGGTATGAATTTTTTTCATGTTAAAGTTAACAATGAACTGGGAGAATGAATCAAGTAAGGATTGAAGAATGAGGTCTGTGCTCATCTCAATAGGGAGTTCAACTCCCTGCACTGCCAACCTTTCTATCCACTCAATCATCTTTAGTACATGAGTTTGAACCATAGACGATTCGGTCATGCGAGCCTTGAATAGGCTCTTTGATATCTCATATCTTTGAGTCCTACTCTCTTTGGAAAAGAACTCCATCAAATAAAGCAACTTTGGCCCTGGCTACGTATCTTCATGTTGCTCCTGCAACTAATTGCACATAGAAGCTAGCACGTAGCATTGGACGGTAGTGGAATCATCTTTCCATTTTTGATACTCCATTATCTCCCCTTTAGTTGCATCCAATGCAAGCTCCCCCATGCCATCACTCTCAAAGATGTAGGCTATGTGATCAGACTTAAGGAGGATATTTAAGTTTCTAAGCCAATCAGTATACTTTGGTCCAATGAATTGGTTGTCATCTATTATGCCATGAATTGGTTGCTCAACGACATCTTCGCCTGCACAAGATATGTCTAATGAATTAATAGTTCAAGTAGATTCTAAGTTCATCGAATATATACTTCCACTAAAATTCATCATTCCATACAACCCTCAAGCGTACGGAAGTAAAGAAACAAACTATTTCCTAGTGGGGATCAGAATTTGAACATGTGTAATACAACCTAGAGTACACCTCCACCAAATCATACATATTATTGAACACCCATCTCATGGGACTTGCAACTCTTTGCAATATCCAATCATATTTTGGTCCTCAACCATTGAGTTTAATCTGAGCAATACCATCGTTACTTGATGAAAATATATTTGCATGTAATCCTGGAGTATACTCCCACCAAACTACATGGTTCCTCTGTCTCGAATAGTGTTTGCCCATCCCGATACCAGTACCGGATGCCGGTATCGGGACGGATGCTGTACCGGATACCGGAAAGGCAATTTCCGATATCCGGATACCGGATATCGGTACCGGATATCGGTTGCTACAGTGTCGATATCCAGTACTGATATCCGTCCCGATTCAGCATTCGTCTCTGTCTCAAGGGGGCAGATGCCGGTATTGGATATCTGATGTGGATATCGAAAATCGATATCCACATCGGATGTAAGCTATTTCCTAAGTTTCGTTAGGTTGATCGTGTACTTTCGATTCAAAATTTTTTAATAAAAAATACACGGTCATTCGGTCAAAAGCTCAGAGCTTAGACGGTGGAGGACGGCGGAGGACGACGGAGGACGGCGGAGGCGGACGGTGGGGACTGATGGCTGCGGCTACACAGGTATGTCTTCTTATCTCTTCTCATTTTTATAGTGTTCTTTTGATTTTCTTGCTTTTCTTGTCTCTCAGATGTCTCTTTGTATTGATTTTGATTTTTCTTTCTTCGCTATTGATATTGAATTTATACCATGGCAAATGCATATTCAATTTCCCAGTCTCCCTTTCTCTCATTCCATTTCAATGGATTTCTTTTTTAAGTTCTTCCTTTATCCTTTAATTCTAACTCACTCTCCGATTATTTTTATGTTTTTACTACAAACTCTTCCTTTTCTTTCCTTATTCTCTATTACTCTCTCATTCTTACTCTCCTTTTTCTCTCGTTCACCCTCGCACTCACTCTGTCACCCTCTCTTCTCAAATTCCATTTCACTGTAATTCTTTCTCTAATTCTCATCCTCTTCTCTCATTCCATCTCAATCTCTGTTTCTTTCTATCTTCTAATCTCTATCTCTTTCTTTCTTCTCTCATTCTCTCCTACTCTCTGATTAATTCTTTAATTCTTCCTCTCATTTTTCTTTCTGTCGCCCTTTCTCTCACTCTGTGACTCTCCCTTTCTCTCATTCAATTCCAGTGTAATTCTTTATCTAATTCTCCCTTCCTTGTCAAATTCTATCGCATTCTCTGTTCCTCTTTATATTTCTATTTCAATAAGTCTCCCTACCTTCTCTCATTCTCTCTTACTCCCTAATTATTTCTCTCAATTTTCACTCTTCCACCCTCTCTCTCACTCTGTCACTCACCTTTTCTCTCATTCTATTCAAGTTGAATTCTTTCTCTATTTCTTCCTCTCTCCCCTGATTCTATCTCACTCTCTGATTCTTCCCATGTTTTTATCTCTAAGTTTCCCTCTCTTCTTTCATTCTCTCTTAGTCCCTAATTCTGTCTCTCAATTTTTTACTCGTTCACCCTCTCTCTCTCACTCTGTCACTCTCACTTTCTCTCATTCCTTTCCAATGGAATTCTTTCTCTCTAGCAATTATCCCACTCTCCGGTTCCTTTTTTCTTTTTATCTCTAATTCTGAGCCTCTCCCAGTCTCTCTTACTCACTGATTGTTTCTCTAAATCCTTCTCTCCTTTTTAACTCATTCACCTTCTATCTCACCCCATCAATTTCCCATGTGCTCGAGGTACACATCGCATAACTGAACTAGATTTTCTTATTTCTACGTAATTATCGTTACTTATCTCTTATCTTCTGCAACGAAGGTGATGATAAAGTAAGCACAAATCTCTGACAAAGCCGTTGGGACTACGTTTTTTTGATAGAGCCACAGTCATAGCATACATATGAATTTTGCTACAAATGTCAAATTAATGGCGTGTATGGATTCTTTTGAATATCCCTAAATTTTGATACATTTTCCATTGCATTACCATATTCCTCCAACTATCCAATAAATAATCTTAGTATCAATCAAAAAAATTAATCCCTGTAATTAAATATACTGCCAAGAAATATACTTACTCGTCTATTACTCTACTCCTATTACTAACTATTTTGAGTATATATACCAAACATATTCATTATTCCTCTTACTAACTGCTACTACTATCTAGTAAAGGTATTACATATTTTCTGCAATTTTACTCACGCAAAAATATAGTGTACTAATTTCATTAAAACATTAGTTGTCACTTGTCAGTCATTCTCATAACCATTCCACTAATAAATTACAATCTACCCTAGTACCCTTATTAACTATATTACGCAATTTTATTTTACCAAAAATAACAATATATTAATTTCTTAATAACATTAGTAGTTAGTTAATATTAAATTTATTATTCAATTTATTAACTCTATTATGCAATTTTATTTTCTTAAAATAACAATATATTAATTTCTTAACAACATTAGTTGTTAGGTAATATTAAATTTAATATTCCATTTATTAACCATATAACGCAATTTTATTTTCTTAAAATAACAATATATTAATTTCTTAATAACATTAGTTGCTATGTAATATTAAATTCATTATTCAATTTATTAACTATATTATGCAATTTTATTTGCTTAAAATAAAAATATATTAATTTCTTAATAACATTAGTTCTTAGGTAATATTAAATTTATTATTCAATTTATTTCCTATATTACGCAATTTTATGTTCTTAAAATAACAATATATTAGTTGTTAGGTAATATTAAATTTATTAACTATATTACGCAATTTTATTTTACTAAAAATAAAAATATATTAATTTCTTAATAACATTAGTTGTTAGGTAATATTAAATTTATTATTCAATTTACTAACTATATTACGCAATTTTATTTGTTTAAAATAACAATATATTAATATCTTAATAACATTAGTTGTTAGGTAATATTAAATTTATTATTCCATTTATTAACTATATAACACACTTTTATTTTCTTAAAATAACAATATATTAATTTCTTAATAACATTAGTTGCTAGGTAATATTATTATTCAATTTATTAACAATATTACGCAATTTTATTTTCTTAAAATAACAATATATTAATTTCTTAATAACACTAGTTTTAGGTAATATTAAATTTGTTATTCCATTTATAAACTATATTACGCAATTTTATTTTCTTAAAATAACAATATATTAGTTGTTAGGTAATATTAAATTTATTAACTATATTACGCAATTCTATTTTCTTAAAATAACAATATATTAGTTGTTAGGTAATATTAAATTTATTATTCAAGTTATTAACTATATTACGCAATTCTATTTTCTTAAAATAACAATATATTAGTTGTTAGGTAATATTAAATTTATTATTCAAGTTATTAACTATATTACGCAATTCTATTTTCTTAAAATAACAATATATTAATTTCTTAATAACATTAGTTGTTATGTAATATTAAATTTATTATTCAATTTATTAACTATAGTACGCAATTCTTTTTTCTTAAAATAACAATATATTAGTTGTTAGGTAATATTAAATTTATTATTCAATTTATTAACTATATTACGCAATTTTATTTTATTAAAAATAAAAATATATTAATTTCTTAATAGCATTATTTTTTAGGTAATATTAAATTTATTATTCAATTTATTCACAATATTACGCAATTTTATTTTCTTAAAATAACAATATATTAATTTCTTAATAACATTAGTTGCTAGGTAATATTAAATTTATTATTCAATTTATTAACTATATTTCGCAATTTTATTTTCTAAAAATAAAAATATATTAATTTCTTAATAACATTAGTTGTTAGTTAAAAAAAAACAATTCTACACTCTACAATATGCAATTCTGCCCTCGTTATCATGATTTTTAAAACTTTTAAAATTACATTAGGTATCCTCTGTGGGCGGCGACCTGGCGTAGATGAGAATTAACTGTAAGATGGCTGGGGAGAATATAAAGTCCCAAGGAAATTAGAATTTGTCCATATGGGATTGCAGACGACTGAAAAAAAATTGCCGGATATCGGTTTTCGATAACTGGATATCGAAAACCGATATCCGGCATCCGATATCTGCCTCGTCCCTCCCCCTCCGATATCCGGTACCGATATCCGTCTAACCACTGATAGACAGATATCGCCCGATATCCGATATCCGATATCCGGAACTTGATAAGCCGAAAAATCACATAAAATTACGTGGTCGTTGAGCTTTTTAGACTTATGCAATAAATTTATAATTCCCTTAATTACTAAATAAGAATATAGAGCAAGCAAGGGGTCGATCCGCAAGGAGGCAACAATTCAGAATTTTCAAACAATTTTTATGAATCAAGTCAAGTAATTTTGAATTTTGCAATATTTAATTCAATTAATATTAAATAATATTTAAATAATCAAAATTAAGTAAAACTTAATTTTGATTTCTGTCAGATAATTCCAGATAAGAATATTATTATTATTTTAAGCTCATAAAATATAATTATTAATTTCCAATTTAATAAAATTTATAATAATTTTCAGAATTAAAATTGGGAAATTAATAATCAAGAAAGTGATTTTTGAATTGGAGTTCAAATGGATGAATTTTCGTTCAAATTTTATTTTGAGTTATTTATATATTAAATTAAATTCCTAAAAATAAAAACCGAAATCTAGAGAGAGAAACAAATCAAATTAACCTAGAGAGAAAGTGAAGAAATTGGGGAAAGCCCCAATTTCACCCTAAATTAAAAATGTAATGAAGCAGAAATGTCCTAAAATGATTAAGAATTAATTATCAAAAGTCAGATCTGAATCCAAATCAAAAGAAGTGCTGATGCATTCAAAACATGAATCTAGGGCATGTACATTTCGCCCATGCTACAAGCGTTTGAATCGCTCTAGAAGATGATCAAATACAATTCAGAAACTTACAAATTTGATAAAGAGATCCAGATCTGACGACTTCCAGAATGCCTCCTGTATCCTTCCTGGCCAATTGCTTGGGGAGAGCCTCAAAGTGAATTTCGCTTTTTGTGACCTCTATTTAAAGATCCAACCGTCCAGTTTGTAGAGGAGGAAAAGACGAACCTGCCCTCAAAATTTCAGCCCAATCGGAGTTGTAGATCTCAAGATATCGCAGTTTTAGTGAGATCAAATGTGGGCCGTTGGATCTCTTTTATTTTCTCTAAAAAATCGGAATTTCCTATTAGCTGGGCTTGATTTTCTCGCTCAGTGTTTCGGGACACGTGCACCCTCGTTGTCCGTGTCGGCCGCACTTTTTCGCTGCTTTTTAAGAAAACAGAAAAGGACAAAATAGTGCTTTTTTTCGCTTGGTTAGAAGAGAGAGAGAGAGAGAAAAAGAAAAAAAATCATTGTTTTAAATAAACGCCAATGATCGGCGTCGATTTCCGCTTTTCTCTCTCTCTCTTTTAATCACTCTATTTGACTTTTCCTATCTCTCTCCTCTCTTCTCTCCTTTCTTATTTAATTAATATATCCCTTCATTCGCCCGAATTTTGGGCGAATGACGTGGATATTCATTTTAAATGCATTTAAAATGCAAAATAAATAATCAATATATTATTTAATTAAATGAAAATCATTTCTTGCCTAAATAATGGTCAGAAAAATTCAGAAAAATTCATAAAAATATGGGAAAAATTCATAAAAATCAGGAGATGATTTACTGACCTTAAACCAAGCAAATAAATAATGTAAAAATATTTCTTCACTGAAACAATGTCAAATTCTATGTAAAAAATGATAAAAAATATGAAATAATAGAAAAACGTAATGTTAACTGATTTCAATGTATTTTATTATGATAACATGCAAATATGACCATTAAAACACATAAATAGAATGTATAATTCAGTAATTAAGTATATTAATTTGCATGTTATCAGAACTGTCCCATTTTTTTCCGGACATCGGAATGGGCGAACCCTAGTCTCAACCTTGTGTTACACGCTAGCTCCTAGTTCCTCCTCCCGAAGAAGTAGGTCTAGAGTTGACTCCACCAACCCAGCTTAAAAGGGACTTAAATCCTAAGACTAAAAAGGAGGACTACGCTTAAGTTTGTCACTTTTGCGTTATGGCTCATATTTTAAAGAGAGGGATTTGATATGTGATAACATGCCTATTGAGTATGTTAATATGATCATATTTAGATGTCTATTTGTACTAGATCACTCATATTTGCATGTTATTATGCTTACAATGATTAAATCTATTTTTAGAATGAATTTCTGAATTTTGTACATTTTTGTGTATTTTTTAGGAATTTTCTGACAATAGATTCTAAAAGTATATAACTTTTGAGACAGTTTTTCTAAAAGAATATAAATTTTTGGAATTTTTTGACACTAAATTTGGCGAGATATGATTTTTCTATGTCGAAATATATATTTATATGTATTTTTTGGGATTTTGTTTTATTTAATAAAATTTTTTATCTATTTTTGGCTTTTTTATTCGCACCGCCAAGTGTCGTCGTTTGATTCACCGCCACGTGCCAGATGATGATTGGTGCCATCCAATCATTAGCTAAGTTAATGATTGGCGTCAACCAATCATTAACCAGACAATCATCGCTTTGTAATTCACGAAGCAATGATTGCACTAATGACTAACATGTTTTTTTATATTTTTTTGGCGCAGGGTGATGTGGCACACTCATGTCCATTGATTTAAAACAAAAGAAAAAAAGAGAAGAAATAAGAAACAGGGTGACATGGCATGCTGAAGTGCCACCACGTTAGCCTTGAGAAAGAGTTTTTTAAAGCTTTTTCTTTTGTTTTTATTTGCCCTTTTTTAGGTAGACGTGTGATAAGCCTAAAAACGCACGTAATTTTGTCATTGATTTGACGTTTCGACTTATACAATAAAATTTATAATTTCCCTTAATCACTAAATATAGAATATAGAGCAAGCAAGGGGTCGAACCACAAGGAGGCAACAAATAAGAATTTTTATCTAATTTCAATGAATTAATTCAAAGATGAATTAATTTATCAATTAATAGATTTTAGTTATACTTAATAATGTATAACTAATCAAAAATCAAGTAAAACTTAATTTTGATTTTAAATATTTCATTCAGAAATCTCAAGATAGGAATATTTCAATTTTAAGATCATATTAATTCGGATTATTAATTTCCCAATTTTTATGAAATTTTAAGACAATTTTTATTAATTAAAATTGGGAATTAATTAATCAAGAAAGGGATTTTTAAATTGAACTTCAAGATGGATGAACTTTCGAATCAAATTTTATTTTTAGGTTTTTTATATATTAAATTAAATTCCTAAACAATAAAAATCAAAATCTAGAGAGAGAAACTAGACAAATTAACCTAGAGAGAAAGTAAAGAATTTGGGGAAATGATGAAATCCAACCCTAAATTAAAAATCTAATGAAGCAGAAATGTTCTAAATTGATGTAGAATTGAGGATAAAAAATCAGATCTTGAATCAGAATCAAAATGAAGTGCTAATTTCATTCAAAACAAAGTTATAGGGCATGTATATTTCGCCCATGCCTTGGCGTTTTAGAATCGTTCAAGAAGATGATTGAAATACAAATCAGAAACTTACAAATTTGAGTGCAAAAGGAAGATCTGTTGACTTCAAGAATCCCTCCTGTGTCCTTCCTGGCCAAATGCTTGGGGAGAGCCTCCAAAAGTGATTTTTGCCCATTTCCAGACCTTCATTTAAAGATCCAACTTCTGGATTATAGAGGGGGAAAAGACGAACCTACCCTCAAAATTTCAGCCGAATTGGACGTCTAGATCTCAAGATATCAAGGTTTTAGTGAGGATAATTCTAGGCCGTTGGATTGTTTTATTATCTAAAAAAACTGATTTTTCTGTTTGGCTGAGCCTCTTCTTTGTTGTTTTCGCCGCCCTTGGATCGCCTGTCGATACGTGGTTGCGCACTTCAAACGGCCATAATCATTAGAAAATGATTGGCCTCTTTGAATGGCTATAAAGAAGCCACATCGTCTTGTAAAATAAAAAAAACAAAACAAACAACAGCAACCGCAATTTTTGACTTTTTCCTCGTCGATACCCACGCCTGTAGAGTGTACAATCATTGGGTATTTGAAACTTTTTTTAAATGGTAAAAAAGAAGCCACATCGCCCTCTTTTATTTTATATATATATATTTTTTTAAAGCACGCAGAAGAAGAAAAAAATAGACGTAATTTTGGACTCTTTCAACCCACGTGTGCGTCAATTGCCACGTACATTGAATGCACACGGCGAATCGATGCTGCATGCGAATTGAACCACGTGTCTCGGTTAGCGCGTGCATTAAATGCACGCGCTTAACGACCACGTCTAAAAGCAAGCAATAAGGTTGCAGCGTGCATTAATGTAGCGGTTGGCAACATTTTGATTTTTATTATTAGTTTTTGCATATGAAAAAAATAGAAATTAGCAGAAAACACTTACCAAAATAATGTAAAAAAGAAAAAAAAATTGGAAAAAATATTTAAAATAATTAATGAGTAAAATTCCATGTGAAAATGATAAAATTAGAAATAATAATAATCATGTGAAAAATGAGTCATTCCATCTTTAATAATAAAATCAAAAATTAAGTCAAAATCATTTATTTTATGCTGGAAAAAAGTGCCGTCCAGAATACCATACAGCATCTCAAGCACTTGACTTCTTCAGCAACAAGGTAGAATGATGAAGAAAAATCAAGGTCTAGGATTGGTCTAACTTCAACCTCCTGGTGTCTTGGGTGTGAAGAAGAGAACGAGAGAGAGAGAGCTAGCTTGGCACATCAATCATCGTGATCCTATAGTGAGATAATTAAATCACAATCATCATTCCCCTGTGGAGATAGTAAGTAAGTACAATTAAATATAATTTTATTGAACAAATCAAATACCAAGGATAAATGTATGCTGTATGAATCTGTGAGTGTGAGAATGTAAGTTGACTATCTCATACATTCAACTCCATTCTTCAATCTCATTGGTCTACTAACTTAAGGGAACCCACATTTCGTCCATCTAAGTTTTGGTTTTTCCACATCACTTTCATCAATTTATTTTGTCTTTAAATAATTTACTTTTTTAAATTGTATTAACAACCAAAAAACATGATCTGGAATTGTTCACAACGACCTGGCCTCCACCTCCACTCCTCCCACTTCTTTATAGAGGGGACGTGGCAGTTATGGAGGCCCAATTGGGCCCCCTTTTAAGGAGAATGCCTATTGGGTTTTCCCCTTAAAAATGATCTTTAGGGGGAGAAGAAGCCCAACATGGATTTCCTCCCCCTAAATATGACACTTAAATATAATTAAAATAAAACACGTATGAGGGAAGACGGTACTCACGCAGGAAGGGCCTCCCCATAATCCAAAGATGACAAAAGAAAGAAAGAACGTAAAGATACATGACGCGAACCGATAAGACGATGTTGCTTCTCAACCTTGGTAGTGGAACTGTAGATTCTTCATGTTGGCGCGGGCTTCACGACTTGGTTGGCGATGGATCGGGGCGTGATCGACTCGATGGTCCTCCATCAAAACCTTTATTTGATCATCATGTCATAAATTCCATTTATAAATTTCAATCCACCTTTAGGAGATCTTCTTCATCCATTAATTTGAATTACATGTTGGTACAAACAAAGAAAAATCTAGAATCCAAATCCTAAGTGGGTGCAATCAGGTTTTCCAACATTGTTGTTGTAGGTGGTGGTATCTTTTCTGCTTCCAAATACGATTTTAATTGCATGCCATTTACTGTGAACTCCTTCCATGTCTTAGGATCAAAAATCAAGACGGCTCCATTATCATATATGTCAGTAATTATAAACAGTCCATCCCATCTTCATTTTAACTTCCCTGGAAAAAGCTTCAACTTGGAATTATAAAGCCATACCTTGTGATGTTTCTGAAAATGCTTGCGGTTAATGTTCTTGTCATGAAAATGCTTCATCCTGGCTTTATAAATTCTTGAGTTTTCATAAGATTCATTCCTCAACTCCTGGAGTTCGTGCATCTGCAATAAACATTGTTTTCCTACTATATCTAAAGAGAGATTAAGTTTTTTAATGCCCAATAAGCTCTATGTTCTATTTCCACCGGAAGATGACACGCCTAACCGAAAATAACCCTATAAGGAGACATCCCTAAGGGTGTTTTATAAGCAGTTCTATATGCCCAAAGAGCATCATATAACCTACTTGACCAATCTTTCCCATCAGGCCGAATAATCTTTTTAATAATTTTCTTAATCTGTCTATTTGAATTCTCAATTTGACCATTGGCTTGTGGATGATATGGGGTAGTGATTTTATGTTGAACCCCATATTTCTTTAACATGGTCCTGAATTGGGAATTATTGAAATGACTTTCTCCATCACTAATAATTGCTCTAGGACAACCAAACCTTCAAAATTTATGTTGTTGAATGAATTTAAGGACTACTTTATGATCATTTGACCTAGTGGGGATTGCTTCAACCCATCTGGAGAGATAATCTACTCCCATCAAGATGTACTCATGTCCATCTGAATTTGGGAATGGTCCAATAAAGTCAATCCCCCATAGGTCAAAGATTTCCACTTTAATTATGGTATGTAGTGGCATTCTATCTTTCTTTTTGATATTTACCACTGCTTGACACTTTAAACAACTAGAGCAGAACATAAAAGCACCAGAGAATAAGCTTGGCCAAAAAAATTCACAATTTAGAACTTTAAATGCAGTTATTTTTGGGGCATAATGTCCGCCACATAAAGAAGAATGACAAGCATCTAGTATACTACATTGTTCTTCCTTGGGTACACATCTTCTAAACACATGGTCAACACCTAATTTAAATAGTTCAGGTTCATCATACTAATAGTAATTAATATCTTTATAATTTTTTTTTCTATCATTAGGTAATAACCCCGTTACAAGAAAATTTACAATATGAGCATACCATGGAAGCTTTTTACCTTGAATTTCTAAAATATATTCATCAGGAAATTCATCATGGATAGGCATGGATAACTCTGTAGGTAATCTAGAAAGATGATATGCTATTGTATTGTCTATTCCCCGTTTATCCTTGATTTCTAAATCAAATGCTTATAAAAGTAAAATCCAACGTATTAATCTAGGCTTGGTTTCTTTTTTATTTAATAAAAACTTTAAAGCTTAGAAAATAATTATTTTATTACCTAACAGATAAGAACAAAATTTTTCTAAAGCAAACAATTCTTTTTCAGTTGTTGAGTAGTTTACCTGTGCGCCTCCTAAAGTTTTGCTTGCGTAGTAGATGACAACTGGCTTCTTGTCAATTCTTTGTCCTAAAATAGTTCCCACTGCAATGTCAGAGGAATCACACATGATTTCAAAAGGTTTACTCCAATCTAGAGCTTGTAAGATTGGTGCTTGAATTAAAGCCTCTTTAATCTGTAAGAATGATGCTTTAGCATTTTCATTAAAAACAAACAATGTATCTTTAGAAAGTAAATTAGTTAAAGGTTTAGAAGCCAGCATGCCCTAGAAATCCCCAAGTTTTTTTAGGGTTGTGGGCAGGGGGAGGTTCTTGATGACCTCGACCTTAGCCTTGTCCACCCTTAGTCCATCCTTGCTGATATGATGCCCTAGGACAATTCCCTCCTCCACCATGAAATTGGACTTCTCCCAACTTACACCAAATTGTTTTGTACACATATCTGCAACACCTTGGTTAAATTAGATAAACAACTATCAAATGATGAACCAAAGACTGAAAAATCATCCATAAAAATTTCTAGGCAATCCCCTACTAAATCAGAAAACATAGCAGTCATACATCTTTGAAACGTAGCTGGTGCATTGCATAACCCAAAAGACATCCTTTTAAATGCAAAAGTACCTACTGGACATGTAAACATTGTTTTTTCCTGATCACTTTTGTTAATTTCAATTTGATTATACCCTGAATATCAATCTAGAAAACAATAATAGTTTTGGCTTGAAAGTCTTTCAAGAATCTGATCAATGAATGGTAATGGATAATGATCTTTCTTTGTTATCGAGTTAAGCTTCCTGTAATCTATGCATAATCTCAAACTAGAAGCCACTCTGGTTTGAACATCATTTCCATTTTCATCCTTCGTCACTGTTATTCATGTTTTCTTAGGTACTACATGTATAGGACTTACCCATGGGCTATCTGAAATGGCATATATGAAATCAGCTTTTAGCCATTTCATGATTTCTTTCTTAACAACCTCTAACATGTGTGGGTTGAGTCGCCGTTGAGGTTGTCTTGTTGCTTTAGAATTATCTTCTAAGAAAATTCTATGCTCACAAATGTTTGAACTAATGCCCTTAATATCATCTATTGTCCATCCTATAGCAAATTTGTAAGTAGATGAAGTATCTAATAGCTCTAATTATTTTTCAGAGGATAACAATGATGATATAATTACGGGAAAAGGATAACATGGTCCTAAATAAGCATACTTCAATGACGAAGGTAAAGGTTTAAGCTCAATTTTAGAATGCAATGAAATATTTGCTGGCATAGATGATTTTTCATTCAAATACTCATTAGATTCACAAGAAAACAAATCATAAGAGCACGGATCAAAATAAAAATTGTCATCTTCTACCAAACCTAGAAAACAAACATCCTCACTAGTGTCTTTTGGATATTTCATTAATTTTGAGATGGATAGTTCAATTGGATAACAGAAGAAAGAAAAGAAAAATGAGCCTGATTATCAGCTTGAGAAATCTGATCTTTGGAGCTGTACTGGAGATTGATCTATCTTCTTTGTCGATTTCTTGTAAACCTTTTTCTTCACCAACAGACTTTCTCTATTTCTGGACTCTTCTTTCTTGCGTTCAGCCTTCAATTTTCTTTCCAACCCGATGCCTCTTTCATCCCCTCTTCTCCCTTTTTATTTTACCTCTTTTCTATGCTCACGTTCAAAGGCATTTTTCATTTTACCAAAATGTCCTTGTAACTTTCATCATAACAAAATAAAAACATACATTTTGTTATCTCTTCTCAGTTTATTTTGAAATTCATAAAAACACATAATCTAAAATCTTCAACAAGGAGATAGAAATATTTGAAATAAATCAATGGCTAGGAATCATCCAACTTTTAGGCTTGTTATCCAACAATCCAAAACTTGGATTGAGCTGAAATTTTAAGGACAGCTTTGTCTTTTTATCTGCTATCCATCCATATAGTTGGACCTATAAATTAAGCCTCTTATCTTTTTAAAAACAACTTCCTCCTAAAGAGGCATATTGAAAGTAAGATAAGTTTTGAAGGTCCATCAATTGTTCTTGTTGTCTCTAGTGCTTTGAGAGGTTCAACAGAAAAGTGGGGAGGTTGGTCTAAATCAAGAAGACACCTTGATTCTGACAATTTAAGTCAATAGTTTTAGAATGCTTGGAGGTTAAGCAGAGAGGGTGGGGAAACAACCTCGTACATGAATTGGGTCATTGCATTATATCTCAGAACATATTACATAGTAATCGTAGCCATTACATGGGGAAAGACTAGGGATGATACCGAACTAATGAGACGAGGCATTGTGCGTATGGGTAGTGTCCTTCCTGCACCTTGAGGGCTGCAGCTCCACGTGCGCATCAACCGGTACCCCAACTACAGCGTGCCCTCGGGCTGGGCGCTGTGCGGTCGTGGGCCTTGGCACTCGACACACCTGCTAGTCCAACCCCAGCCTTGACCCTCCTTGTGCCTCCTATAGAACTAAGAGGGGGTGAATTAGTTCCACTTCCTTTTTATTTATATGAATTCCTTGTTTAACTCTCTCGTACTTCACTTAGAGGACAGTAATTTTTTTACCCGGCTTCGGGGCATTAATGTGCCCTTATTGCAGCCGTGCCTCGCCCGAGGAGTCGCCCTGACTCCACTAATCACTTTGGAAAATGCAAAGTGAGAAAAATTGTTCACGATGTACAATCGCTCGCACTGATCTCAAGTAATCACACACTAAAACACTTGCTCGGTGCCGACGTCTCCCTCGACCTCAATCGAATGCCTTCTCAGCTTCAAGATGTGTTCTGAGCCTCCCCCTCAGTCCACTCTATGCTGACGAAGTCCTCACATCTCTGGCCTCCTTCCTGTGTTCAAGTGGATGTGATCTTCCTCCCTTTAGTGCACTTCCCTGAAAGGTAATATAATGACAATATCTTTGTTGACCTTAGGTCAACTTTTCTCCTAACCCTAGTTTTCTTCTGAATTCTATTTTCCCACTTTCAAGTCACAAACAGTGTATCAAATGTCAATCAATGTCAACTACCAATAGATATAATCAAATGCAGTCAAAATATAAAATAATATCAACTGGTTATAAATCTGCTCAATTGTGATAAGATAGTCGGATGAGATCAATCGATGTTTACTAATATCAGAAATATTCAAAGTAGACAATTAGATCAATCAAAATTAAAAGATCAATTGTCTTAACTCAAATCAAATGTGATTAACAAACATCAATTCAAATAAAGCAATTAAAGTAATCTGATCGAATGTGATTTAAGAGATATCAATTCAAATCAAACAGTTATATCAATTCTGATCCAATGTAATTAGATGATATCAATTTAAATCAAACACTTGTATCAAATCTGATCAAATGTAATAAAGATATATCAATTGTATTTGAAGATCTAAATTAATATATTCAAGAGATCGATTTGGATAGTTATTGAGATTTCATACAATACAAAATTCAAATTCAAATTCAAATGTAAAAGATGAATGGATAAATTTAGAATTGAATTTGTTATATCTGAAGAACACTGATTTTCAAGAAATTTATTTAAAACCAATCAGAATTAGGGCGCCTGAAATTATTCCAATATTTTGAAATCCAATTCAAAACTGATTTGAATTAATCAATGAATTCAAATCGATTTAAAGCTGTCAATAGATTCAAAAATCAAGAAGTCAAAAAAAGTTTGTTATATGATTTCAAATAATAGCAAACTTCAAAATCGAACTGAATTTTATATGAAATAATTTGGTAGTAAAAGTGATTTAATCTTTAATCTATGTCAATCAAGATTTCAATCATATTTTAGATTTGATTTCACACAATCAAGAAACCGAAATTAATTTGTTATTTAGATTTCAAGAAATCCAAGATCAAAATCGATTGTTCAAATTAAGAATGATCAAATTTCGATTTGAGATTCTAACTTCGGAAAATCAATGAATTTCAAGAACCTTCAAATCAATTTCAAAAATCAAGAAGTCAAAGAAAGTTTGTTATATGATTTTAAATAATAGCAAACTTCAAAATCAAATTGAATTTTATATCAATTAAATTGGTAGTAAAAGTGATTTAATCTTTAATCTATATCAATCAAGATTTTAATTAGATTTTAGATTTGATTTCACACAATCAAGAAACCGAAATTAATTTGTTATCAAGATTTCCAAAAAATCCAAGATCAAAATCGATTTTTCAAATTATGAATGATTAAATTTTGATATGAGATTCTAACTTCTGAAAATCAATGAATTTCAAGAACCTTCAAATCAATTTCAAAAATTCAAGAAATAGGTGCCCGAAAATTTATCAATGATTTGTTGAATCAATAAAATATGGAACAATCTAACCAGGAATTTCTTGAAGAATCAGAATTTCCAAACATGCAGATGATGAGATTCACCAGCCTTGAATTTCTTCACAACCAGCCACAACTTTCAAGAACTAATCAGTTGAGGAGAGAGATCACAGATTTTTCAAAGAGAGAGAGAGTAGGCGCTCAAAAAGTCCTTAAAAAAACAATACAAATGGCTACTTATAGCCTTCAACCCTTGTTGGGCCCAATTTCCCTTGTCTTTTTGGGTTTCTACCTTAATTATAAAATTGTTACCATTAATATACTCCATCACATATTTATCTATTTAATATATAAATTTCTATATATTACTATTATATTCGACTACTTCATTAATTTCATTTAATATCTATTATATTAAATCATCAAAATCCTTTTCCTAACACCTCCAACACCCGCGCTGATACCATCGCACACGGTTTATATAGGCGTCCCCGTGCTCGACGCCGCAAACTGGATGTTGCATGCCCAACACTATCCATGGGGCCATTGAGCGCCCGCAGCCACCTCGGTGTTCTTTGTGCACCACTGCCTTAGTCTCCTGATGGGAAGTCTCCCGGCCAAGGCCCCGCGCCCCGCACACGTAGTGTGCACATCGTGCACGCGCCATCCCCACATCTCACCGGTGCACGCGCCGCACAACGCCTGCCTGTTTCTCTCGCATGACACCCATGCCTCTAGTGTTACTTCAAAATGAGAAGGGTTAGGTTCAATAGAGAAGGGATCTAAGGTTAGCCTCTTGCCATACATTGAGTTTTCTCCAAAACATTTAGTCAGTTTAATTATCTTCTCCATCCATAACCTTCACCCATCATCTTCATCCATCACCATCATTCATCCACCTCTGTCGTCATCCATTATCATCCATTCTCATCGGTTTCACGTCTTCTCTAACACCATGAAGATCTCGTCCCCTACCTCTATCTTTCCCATTTAAGTCAACATACATTACTACCTCTTTACTTTACTCACCATCCTATCTCACTACCACCACCTTCATCATCGTATTCACTACTTACCACACCGCTGTCATGTCTCCATCACCACCTTGTCTTGTTTCTTCATCTTTCTTTATCTTAAAACCTAATTAATAAAACCTTAATTAGTAATTTCTCATCTTACCACTCACTCCCATCTCGTCTCACAACCTCATTTCACACTATCACCTACATCGACCTTCATCCTCTTGTCTTACTCAACATTTCATTACCATATATGCTATACATAACCCTTCTCATATTTGATACTTCACCCAATTAAGAGTGTGCTTTCCCTAAGATCCATTCCCTGAGCATATGACACTTACTCTTTAGTAGCTAACTAAATTATTTACGAGTATATGCTTATAAATTTAGTTGATTAAACTCTATTTATCAAAGACGTACTTTCAGCCCTAATTTTGGATTTATCAATCGACTAACTTATGGAACATGTTTGCCATCAGTTGTCGTGTTTGTTAAGTCCATCATCCACTTGACACTCATACGACAACTTAGGGTATGGTCAATTGTCAAACTCTAATTGGTCATCCGAGTTAGTACAAATGCATTCAGAAATAATCGGAGAACTCTTCTCTGTATTTCACTGCCTTGGCCAAGAACTTCATTGCATCATCATCCTTGAGCTTTCTCTTCATATACTGATGGTGGATGATCCCATATTGACCACTCAATTATCTTCGTGAACTTCTTGATGTTATTGAATATTCAAAGAGTGGTATAGATCAATTAGTGAGATATTTCCACTAAACATCACCCACAATCTATCCTTGGTATCCCTACACTACTGGTAATGGGAAACCATGTCATCATATCTGGATACTTCGATGTCCTTCTTGAGTATCCATCAAATAAGAATATTTAGAACTTAGTGTACTCTTTTCACTAAAGAGCACCCATTACCTATCCTTAGAGTCTCCATACTAATGGTTACTTGACCATCCATACTCAACATATGAGTGAGGCTAGATTGTGTTATTATATCCGGATACTTTAATGTCCTTCTCAAGTATCCTTCAAATAATAATATTTATAACACATACTTCAATACTAGTAATATATATATATTCATTATAAGCAACACACGTGCACTATAATGAATATTTTTTATTAATGAACGTGAAATGAGATATGAAATGTGTGATTGGCTTGTCGGCTATATATATTTCCATCAAGAGAGAGAGAGGAGAATAGAAATTTTAAGCATCGACTGTTCCATCCCTCATAACTCTCTTTATCTTAAATTAGGAGGAGTACTTGTTGTGGTCTGATATGGACGGTCAATTTTGAGATATTTAGTAACATGGCGTATATCTTGTTTACTTGTAAATGCATAATAAGATCAAAATTAGATGGTACCAGATGATGTAAATTATGAATCCAGATATTCATATGGGCACCCATAGTTATTGTCTTATTCACTCAAAAGTATATGATTTATTGTTATAATTAGGTATGGCACATAAGATATTTCGATGTGTTTTTTCGTATTGATTACACTTTGCCGACCTCTTAGATAGATAGGAATCGATCCCATAATGGTTCTCGCCAGTGCATGCATATTTTAGTTATCATAGTGAATTATGCATTTAATTCTCTATAAATTTAATAAGTATAAAAATAAGTGTACAACAAAATAGAAGATGCGAGTTACTTTATGTCTGTATAAATAAAAAAGTATGTACATATCTCCTCTCATACGAAGGCAGGACAAGCCCATCTTGAACACTCAATCATCTTCGTGAACTTCTTCATGCACTTGAACTAATACCATTCAGAATCCTATGATTAGGGACTCATATCTCATATTCAAAGTACAACTTTAGACCACTCAATCTATCTCATATTCAGGTCTAAAGACCACTTACACAACCGTGAC
Organism: Wolffia australiana; assembly: GCF_029677425.1. Taxonomy (NCBI): domain Eukaryota; kingdom Viridiplantae; phylum Streptophyta; class Magnoliopsida; order Alismatales; family Araceae; genus Wolffia; species Wolffia australiana. The sequence continues at coordinate 3,545,691 of NC_135854.1, read as the reverse complement.
GTAAATCAACTTGACTGACAATTTGGTATAGTACCATTCATAAATTTGTGCAGAACAATCTAGTTAACTATTTCCACTAAATAATACCCCCAATCTATCCTTAGTGTCCCCACACTTATGGTTATGGGACCGGCCATGCTCATCATATGAGTGACGCTAAATAGTGTTATTCTATCTAGATACTTCGATGTCCTTCTTGAGTATCCGTCAAATCGGAATATTTCGAACACAATCGTAAAGACTAGTGATCTCTATATTACAATCTCATCATAATTCACCAGGTTCAATCATATATTCGTGGACTTCATTATAAGAATCAAAGATGAAGTATAATAAATATGTTCTATTAATGAACATCGAACAAGATATGGAATGTGTGATTGGCTTGCCGACCACATATATTTCCATCAGAAGTGGGGTTCACACAATTCATTATCAATACATCTTTGACTATATAGTACTTCAACCATTTGATTTTCATGTTTGTTCCATTAGAATACTAGATACCCCTCGCTACTTGGAAATCATCAACACATTGTCTAAAATCACAATTTTTACCATTTAAAACATGCTTGTGATCTTCTCTAGGAGACAAACTACTAAACATATGCTCTTATGTTAAAATTTTAATGAACTTTCCAAACTTGGAGTTATAGTATTATTGAGGTTCATGAACTTTTTTTAGCTCCCAACATAAATTGGTGCATGAAGTTATAAAAATTATGAAAATCCGTAGACTAACTTCACCCTAATATGGACCTTAATGTATAAAAAATGATTAAGCTCAAAAATAAAATAGTAATAACAAAGCAAAGACGTAGTTCTTCTTTTCATGTACCTTCTCATGTTTTTATTATTCCTTAGCCTCCTAGTGATTTTCTTTAACTAAAAAGTTGAATTCTGAGAAAGATTAAGACATAAGCGAACACAATAAAATCAGAAGCATTTTGTTCATTAAATTATTATTCTATGGATCAGGATGGGTCGATGAAGGGGTTAAGCTTTCACATGTTTCATACTTCGTAAATTTACTTTGAATCTTTAAATTATTGGGTTAGTAATAAAACATCACCATATTAAAAAACACATGAGATAAAATAAAAGCCCCATCTCATCTAGATAATAATTTTCCAATAAACACTTGAAGTCGAGTTAAAAAGCAAAAGTTTCTGATTTTTAACAAAAAAATATTCTCATTTTGTTATCATGGAAAATGTTAATTTTGGATTTTCATATACTAGAATTCTCATAAACTTCATTTGAAACTTTATCTAATTCATTTCCATTTTTATCTAATCTTATATGAGACAAAACTAAAAATTAAGATAAAAGATAGAAAGAAAAAGTAAAGAGAAAAGGTACTAAATACAATAGAAATTAATAAATAAAATTATTATAAATATAATAAATAAAAACAATAAAATAAATGAAACAAATACAATAAATATAATAAAAATAAATAATATACTTAATATAAAATAAATATAAGAAATAAAATAAAAATAAAATAAATATCATAGAATAAAATTTAAACAAAGTAAAATTAAATAATAAAAATAAAAATAATAATTTTAAAAGATAAATAAAATTATAAAAATATTAGATAATAAATAACATTATATAATAAATAAAAATATAACTGAAGAGGAAAAAAATTAAAGAGTAAAAAATTCAAATAAATATACATATATAAAAATAAAAGCAAAGGATGAAGAATAAGAGTAAGAATAAGAATAAAAGTAAGTGTGGAATAAAAATAACTATCAAATTAAGAATAAAAATAAAATTAAGAATACGATAAAGAATAAAGTAAAAAATTCAAACAAAACTGAGAATAAATGTAATAAAAGTAAAATAAGAAATAAGAATTAAAGTATGATTTACAATATGAATGAAGTAATTAGAATGAAGATAAAGTGAGACTAAAAATAAGAGAGAAAGTAAGAATACAAATAAGGATGAAAGTAAGAATAAAGTAAACATATAAATAAGAGGAAAGGTAAAATAAAATAAGAATAAAATAAAAAAAAATAGCATAAAAGTTAAGTACGAAAACCAGAAAAAATAAGACTGAGTCTAAAAATAAAAATAAAACATAAAACTAAAAGCTAAAAAAGTCAAAATAATAATAATAATAATTCTGGGACGAGATCTTAGTTAAAACCCAGCAAGTAGAGTCTCGTCTAACTGCAGATCCCACAAGAGGGATGGTCCAGATCATTTCTGAAATGGAAAGAGAAAGCAGGAATAAAAATAAGAATGAAAGTAAAACTATTAATAATAAAAGGTAAAATATAAATAGCATAAAAGTAAAGAAAAAAATGAGAAACAAGATTAGGAATAAACTTCAAAATAAAACTAAATTAAAAGCTAAAAAAATCAACAAAATAACAATGGTTCTCGGATGAGATCTTTGGTTATAACCCAGCAAGGAGAGTCTCATCTGACCGCAGATCCCACAACAGGGACGGTCCAGATCATTTCGGAGACGGAGAGAGAATGCAACAATAAAAAAAAGAATGAAAGTAAGAGTATTAATAATAAAAGGTAAAATATAAATAGCAAAGAAGTAAAGAGAAAAAATGAGAAAGAAGATTAGAAATAAACATGAAAATAGAACTAAATTGAAAGCTAAAAAAAGGCAAAAAAATAATAATGGTTCTTGGGCGAGATCTTAGTTAAAACCCAGCAAGGAGAGTCTCATGTGACCGCAGATCCCACATGAGGGACGGTCCAGATCATTTCGGAGAGGGAGAGAGAATGCAACACTAAAAATAAGAATAAAGTAAGAGTATTAATAATAAAAGGTAAAATATAAATAGCATAAAAATAAAGAAAAGAATGAGAAAGAAGAATAGGAATAAAAATAGCATTTAAAACTAAAAACTAAAAAAATCGAGGAAGAAAAAAATAAATACGGGCCCAGATCTTACATCGAAAAAGAAATAACGCTTAGTCCAACTGTCACATTAAATACCCCGCCGTGAAACAGTTCAATCATCAGTTCATCATCATATCATCAGTTCATCTTCTTCTTCATCCTCTAGGGTTTGGTCCGATTCGCTCGCTAATCTCCATCAATCCGTGAATCAATCAGTCAATTGATCGATCGGCAAGCCAACGGCAGAACGATGATCGCGGGGATGTTCGATTCGTGGCGCCAATTACAGATTTTCTCCGGCGGTGAGTAGGGGAAGAAGACGGTCGGGATGTTGCTGGCTGTGAAGAATGAGGGCAAGGAGCCTTTGGGAGTTGCGCCGGTGTTTGCGCGGGGGGGATTCGAAGTCGAGGATCCGGCTTTGTTCCTCGTCCAGCAGCTGAAGCCTCCGCAACTTGTGCAGTCGCCGATCGATTTTGTGCACTTGGATTTCAAGCCCGTTCCCGCGGCCAAACCACCTGAAGGTCTAATGGTGTTCTTTAATCTTATTCTAGCATGTTTTTCTAACGATTTGAATCATTTTGTTTTTACGTTTTGGGGATTTTTTCTTTTATGAATTGGCCAAACAACCAGAAGGTCTAATGGTGTTCTGTAATCTTATTCTGGCATGATTTTCCAACCGTTTGAATCATTTTTTTTCTACGTTTTGGGGATTTTTTCTTTTAAGACTCGGCCAAATCACCAGAAGGTCTAATGGTGTTCTGTAATCTTATTCTAGCATGTTTTTGCTAACCATTTGAGTCATATTTCTTTACGTTTTTGGGTTTTTTTTTGAGGAATCGGCTTGAATTAAGCTCCATGTGTTAATCTTTTTCGTTTAGGTTTTTGTTGCGAGGTTTTAGGGATTTTTTACGCATTGCCTTGAATAATTCTTCATGCATTAATCTTTCTCGTCGTATTACAGTTGATGATGACACCCATTTGGCGCTTGCACATCGTAGTTACAAGGCTGGAGATTATCAGACAGCTTTGCAACACTGCAATGCTATTTATGAGAAAAATCCGCGTCGTACTGATAATCTTCTCCTTCTTGGCGCCGTGTACTTTCAGGTGCTTTCGATTGCCATTTAAACGTTTATTAGTCAAATTATCATGTATTCTGAGAAATTTTATGCTTTTTTGAAAGTTGCATGATTTCGATATGTGCATTGCGAAAAACAAAGAAGCAATTGCCGTCGACCCAAAATTTGCCGAGTGCTATGGAAATATGGCCAATGCATGGAAGGTAACTTCATGAAATTTCTTCCTCGGCCACCAATGTGATTCTTAGCGTTATTTTTATTTTTTATTTTTCAGGAGAAGGGCGATGTTGATCTGGCAATCCACTTCTACCTGATCGCCGTTCAGGTGCGTATTTTTCTTGTTATTTTCTTCGACTGTTCCAAGAACTTATTTTCTTTTTAATATATATCTCAACTCTGAGAGAGAAGGGGAATATAGAAGAGAAGGAAGGGGGGAGGCAGCGCTAGAACACAATTTTGGACTCGCAATGGAACACTTTTGTTCTATAATGTTGCGCGAAAAACCCTACTATAACATGAATGACTATTCTCCCCGGTTGTCTGACAATATTTTTTGTATAATTCTTCTACCTCTTCTGGACTCGTTTTTCCTTACTATTATTCCACTCTAACATTTAATAGGCAGTTAAGACAGTACAATGTCATCTGAAACACTGAATGACTATTCTCCTACCCCCCTCTGACAATTTCTGTAGTACAATTCGATATCTGTCTTGTGGACTCATAATCACACTCTTCCGTTCCACTCTACCTCCCTCGAATAAGCTGATAGGATCTTGCAATTTTGCTATGAACACCCTTCTAGAACACTTAATGACCATTCTGAACCTGTTGTCTACGAAAATCCACTGAATTTTTCTATTTCTCTCTCATATTGCAGATTAGACCTAGTTTTTGTGATGCATGGTCTAATTTGGGAAGTGCATACATGCGTAAGGGAAGGCTGAATGAGGCAGCTGAATGTTGCCGTCAAGCTCTTGCATTGAATCCCAGACTGGTGAGCACATCTGTCTCCTTCTTCTGTTCAAAAAATAATATGTGGGACTAATAATTATTTTGCTTTTTTACTCCAGGTCGATGCTCATAGCAACCTTGGGAATCTGATGAAGGCTCGGGGTTTACCGCATGAAGTAAGTTCATCCGTGGTTTCCTGATTCAATGGCGTTTTTTAAATTTTTATTCAGAATCCCTCCCAAGAAGTTGGAAACTGGGATTTCATGAGTCCGAATAAAATTATCCCTCTGAGTCATTCGGGCCAAAAGTTTTTGATAGAATCTGGAGAGAGAATCTATACAGGGTCAAGGTATTGTAGAGGAAGGTAGGGTATAGAGTGAAGAAGAGGAGGAAGAAGATGATCAAGAATTTGCAGAAGACAGAAAGTCTGACTTCCTGTCATGCTAGATACAGCCCTCGGATCCAAAAACAACATTTGTACATGCATGAAGGGTTAGTCAGAGGTAATGAACTGTTTCATATGAAATCGAGAAAGGGAAATAAATATTTCCCACTGTGAGAGATAAATGGACCTTCTAGATGCCCTATTGGGCTTTCCCTTCTGAGTCTATTGTGAGACTTTGTACATGCATGGATGCTTAGGCTGAAGTACAGAACCGTTTCATTCGAAATCAAGAAATGCATGAAAGGAAAATAGATATTTCGCATTCTGAGAGCTGAGTGGACCTGCTAGATGCCTTATTGGCCTTTCCTTTATTTTCCTCTGTGAGACGCTGACAGTATTATACTATCCTCATGGTCCCTCTGAATTTGTTACATCAGATAGCTTTTTCCCAGGCTTCAAGTTTATACATTAGTAGTTGCTTTGTCTCTGGAAAGTAACTATCGGTGGCTCTTCTTTCCTCAATAGGAATCTATATTTTTTGAAGAAATTCATCATAGGAATTTATACATTTTGCTATATAGGTTGTGTTATGTCATTGGGCAAGAATCCTTCAGCATCGCATCGGTCCCCGTCCTCTATTTATTTCTGTTTGATAATATTTGCGCGGTGCTCACTGCTGTATTATCTGACAGAGGGGATTAAGTTTCGTGGTTTCTACGTTTAATTTAGTGATGTCTTTGAATTAATACAGGCTTACAATTGCTATGTTGAGGCACTGCGCCTGCAGCCTACTTTTGCGATTGCTTGGTCCAATCTTGCTGGGCTATTTATGGAGGCCGGAGATCTCAGCAGAGCAGTTTTGTATTACAGGGTAAAGCGATAAATTCTTTAATTTGCCAAAGTTTTTTGTTTTTTCTTATGCTGTATTAATCTACCTTGAGTTTGAACTTAAAATGGTGTAAATATTCTTTCTTACATACTCAATTTAGTTTGACCTTTTATAGATTTATAATTATATTTCTTAATTTACAGGAAGCTTTGAAATACAAACCAAATTTTCCTGACGCGTACCTTAATCTCGGAAATGTTTACAAGGTAAGCCTTCATGATCTGGGGCAATGAGGTGACATCAACTGCCAGAACCGGTTTCTGGGGTTTGCGATACAGATCTTTCTTTTGCCATTTCCAGGCAATGGGGATGGTTCCAGAGGCTATTATGTGCTATCAGCGTTCTCTCCAGGGTCGCCCTGACTACTCGATTGCCTATGGTGAGTCTTTCTGGTGATGGTTTTGAGGTTCACTGTAACTCAATAATGAGATGGTGATTATGGGTTTTCATCACCCTCGCCATTTATCCCTGCCAGGATGATGATGACTAGTTGTCATACTATCATCGTACTGTAGACTCCACTTTATATCTCTCTCTATCTTCCTCATTTCTGTCTAGGCTCTTTTGCAAGAGTGGCATCTCTGTCTCTCTCTATACCTCCCTCTTCTATGAGTCTCGGTTCTCTCCCATCTTTCTATCTCTCTTTCTATCAATTTTTTGTCCACTCTTCATCCAAACTTTTCATGTTGTTTTCATTTGAAAATCATCATTGTCGCACATGCTTGTGACGATGACGACTTTTCTGGATGATCATGATGATGCCAATATCATCCTGGGACGCCAAACCCTGGTATCAGGATAGGAGAGGAATAATATAGTTTTCAATTCTAGATATTTGCCAATCATTTTAAAAGTAAGTGCTTTTTCAGGAAACCTAGCCAGTATATTCTATGAACAAGGTCAAATAGATCTGGCCATCCATCACTACAAGGAAGCCATAGCTTGCGATTCAGGCTTTGTTGAGGCTTATAATAACCTGGTTGGTGCGGTTTCCTGATCACTGTTGTAATGTATAGCTCACGTGTATGTATTGAAAAAGCTATTCTCCTGAAAATACCCAGGGAAATGCACTGAAGGATTCAGGCCGAGTTGAAGAAGCGCTCAGCTGTTACAGGGTAGGTCCAAATTTATGACCATGGTTGTAATACTTTCATTTGTGTTCTTTCTTGTTCTTGATTAGTTCATTTGTTTCATGAAGTCATGTCTGGCTCTACAACCAACCCATCCACAAGCGCTCACTAACCTCGGAAATGTTTACATGGAATGGTATCCTCTCATCACATGAAAAGTTTGGGCTCATTAACGTGTCATCTATATTGACTTATTAAGGTCTACAGGAACATGATGAGCTCTGCATTTTCTTGCTACAAGGCGACTTTAAGTGTGACAACAGGATTATCTGCTCCCTTTAATAACCTAGCTACTATTTATAAGCAACAGGTTATAGTTGCCATTGATCTTCTTCATTCTGATTCGTTTTAAATCCTTGTCAATCTTCTTAATCAGTTGAAGTATCACGGGACAGGGGAATTATGCTGAAGCTATAGGTTGCTACAATGAGGTCCTTCGTGTAGATCCTCTTTCTGCTGATGGGCTGGTAAATAGAGGCAATACTTTGAAAGAAATGGGAAGAGTCAGTGAGGCTATTCACGATTACATCAGAGCAGTAGCCCTTCGACCCAATATGGCTGAGGCCCATGCCAATCTGGCTTCAGCGTACAAGGATAGGTACCGTGCTCTCTGTACCTTGATGTCCTAAATATTGATTTTTTTCTCGGTTTTTCGTACTTATTGAGGATATTTTTTCTTACTTTTTGCAGCGGACATGTGGAGGCTGCAATTAAGAGCTACAAGCAGGCACTGCTATTACGCTCTGACTTTCCTGAAGCCACCTGCAATCTTCTCCACACATTGCAGGTATTGTTTGCCATCACAGGACATACTCTTCATTGTTGTCCAGAAATCATCATCGTCACTACTGCATGTGACAAAGACTTGTGATTTTTTTCATCGTCATCCTCGTCACAAACTAATGATGATGATGACTGTTCTATTATTGAAGTTGACAAAGATGATGACGATTGGACATTGTCATCTCATCAACTTGTCATCTCGAACGAAAGACGAAAAGCTCACAGTGACAGGGTGGAGTGGATTTTATCCCTCCATCATCATTGTCATCGTTGTGCCAGCGTCGTATCCGCAAATGATCTATATAATTGTCATCATGGCATGGATCAATGCCAATTTGTTGTCATCTTCTCCTCATCGTCATTGAGGATGCGCACCACTAGTTGCAGATGATTGTAGATCTCACATGGGCTGAAAAATGTTGGTTGCAGTGGATTTCAAAATGTTTTAAATTGAGATTGAATGCATCATAAAGAAAAATATAATTTGTATCAAATCATGCAGTGTGTTTGTGACTGGGATAACCGAGATGCAATGTTCCGTGAAGTCGAGGGGATCATCAAAAGGCAGATAAAGGTGCCTGAAGGAGTCAAAAGACTCTTTGAACGTCACTTATCTCACCCACAACCTCTCTCTTTCTCTCTCCATTCTTTTATTGTTCGTGGAATTTGATGCAGATGTCAATGCTTCCAAGTGTGCAACCATTCCACGCCATCGCCTATCCTATTGATCCAGTGCTGGCTTTGGATATCAGGTGGGTGTTTCTTTTTCCATCTGGCTCTCCTTGACTGTTTTCTCCCGTCTAAAGTCACCTTCTTTGGCATTGTAGCCGAAAATACGCTGCACATGCGTGTTTAATTGCCTCTCGCTTTGCCCTTCCTCCATTCGCTCACCCTCCTCGCATTCCTGTGAAGAGTGGAGGAAGCAGTCGTCTCAGAGTGGGGTTAGCCCTAATCTCTCTCTCTCTCTCACTCTCTCTCTCTCTTCGATGTCCCTGATTTTTAAACGCTTGCAGGTATGTTAGCAGCGACTTTGGAAACCACCCTCTTTCACATCTCATGGGCTCTGTGTTCGGCATGCACAATAGAGAGAACATTGAGGTGTTGCAGATCGATTTATAAATTTATCTTTATCTCTCTTTTGAATGTCTATCTTTTATCTCTTTCTCTTGCAGGTGTTCTGCTATGCTTTGAGTCCTAATGATGGCACTGAATGGAGGCTGCGGATACAGTCTGAGGCTGAACACTTCATTGACGTGAGCCCGATGACATCCGATGCCATTGCAAAGATCATCAACGAGGACAAGATACAGATCCTCATCAATCTCAATGGCTACACAAAGGTGACGAGTGATGGCAGCTCTATCTGACTTCCAAGTTGGACCAAAGTAAGATAACCTCTTTTTCATTCTTTGGGTATTAAAGGGCGCCAGGAACGAGATCTTCGCCATGCAGCCAGCGCCTATCCAGGTCTCTTACATGGGCTTCCCAGGGACCACTGGCGCGCTGTATATTGACTATGTGGTGACTGACGAGGTAGGCTCTTTTTCCCTTTCCGAGTCAACTCCTTTTTCAAAAAAAGACAGCAAACAATGGGTTAAATGATCTGCAGTTTGTATCTCCTCTGCAATATGCCCACATGTACTCAGAGAAATTGGTGCATCTCCCGCACTGCTACTTTGTCAATGATTATAGACAGGTATTGGTTTATGTCTGACCCTCAAATCTAGGAAAGAAATAACTTTTTCTTCTTTCAATCTCAGAAAAGCTTAGAGGTTCTGGATTCTGCGTGCCCTCATAAGCGATCAGACTATGGTTTGCCGGAGAATAAGTTCATATTTGCATGTTTCAACCAGCTCTACAAGATGGATCCAGAGATCTTCGACACTTGGTTGGTGTCTTCCTTCTTTCTGTCAGATATTAAACTTTTTTGTATGCTGACATTTTTCTTGTTTTTACTGGGTCTTCTTTGGATCTTACAGGTGTAACATCCTCAAGCGCATTCCGAACAGTGCTCTTTGGCTTCTTAGGTTTCCAGCTGCTGGGGAGATGCGATTGCGTGCCTGTAAGTAAAGCTTTTGAGATTCAGTCCTCAGATTGAATTTTTGGGGGGGGGGGGTTGAGAGATCAGATGTTGAGCCTTTGAATTTAAATAGATTCAGGATGATCAGAGATGGTAACGTGGGTTAGGGTGTATTTATTGTTCGTCAGATGGACTGACGAGTGAGCTTGATCAAGTCTTCAGTTGACAAGCAACTTGATCCAGCATAGATCCTTCAAACAAAACTTGATCCAGCATAGATCCTTCAAAAAAAAAACTTGATCCAGTGTAGAACACTGGATTGATCGATACTCTTTTGTTAAATTGGGGATGATCAAATGCGTTATCTGTTTTAGGTTTCAGAATAATTTACTGATCCTTGGATGGAGAACAGAGTGATGAATTAGATCTAGCCCTACGAGCAACTTGATCTGATACTAACCATTGATTGATCATCTTTTGCCTCAGACGCAGCAGCACAGGGATTGAGGCCTGATCGAATTATCTTCACTGATGTCGCCATGAAGAACGAACACATTCGGCGCAGTGCCCTCGCAGATCTCTTTCTGGACACGTCAGTACTTCCCTCTCCATCTTCCACCTGATCTCCATCTCTGAGTATCTCTGTCATCCTGTTCTTTTTCACCATCTTCCTCTCAATCTCTTCTCAAACCTTTCTGGCTTCATCATCTTCTATCTACCTTTTGTTGAATCTTATCCACAAACTTCTTTGTCTTAGTCATCTATCTTATCATTCTCTTCAAATTTATTCTCAAACCTTGCTTTATTCGTTCTCCTCTCCATCTATTTTTTAATAATGTTCTTATCCCTATTTTACACTCTATCTTTATCCCTATGTTTGGATGAATGATAACAATGTCATAAAACGATGGATAACAATTCCTATTAAGAATTTTCTTGATGATCTTCCGCTCGTCATTCTTGACGCTGAACTCTACTTCCTCATCATCTTTTCTCCATTTGTTGCGCAAATCTTCTTCTCAAATCTCAGTTTGTTCCTCTCACCGAAATCTTCTCTTTAAAACCTCATTTCCCCTCCATCCTCTTTTGATATTCTCCCAATTTTCTTCTCAGTTTTCCTCCTCGACGTCTCAAACCTTGTATTTGTGATCATCTTCTCTACGTCCAGGCCGCTGTGCAACGGCCACACTACAGGCACAGATGTGCTCTGGGCGGGGCTGCCAATGGTGACGCTTCCCCTCGAGAAAATGGCCACCCGCGTCGCCGGTTCCCTCTGCCTTGCCACCGGTCTTGGCGATGAAATGATAGTCCATAGGTACAATTCTTCCCTCTCTCTCCCTTTCCCCTCCTCCCCTCTCTTTTTTCTACGTTTTTTTATCTCTCTTCTGGTTTTCTGAGCTTGGTTGGGGTTGGAGTTTGAGAGAGCAGTAGTGCCAGTGGGGATTTCTTCTCCTCTCTTTTTTTCTCTTTCTATCTTCTAGATTTCTGAGTTTGGTGGGAGCTTAAGCATAAAAGAGTGGTTTTTTTTATTTTTGGAAAAGTTATGTTGTTCTTTTTCTTCTTTCCGTTCTCTCTCTTTCTCCCTCTCGCTCTCCTTCTTTTCATTTGCTTCTGGTTTTCTGAACTTAGTTTTGGGAAAGGGGGTGAAGAATGTATGAAGAATGGGTGCCGCTGCCAGGGAATTCTTCTTCTTCTTCTTCTTCTTCTTCTTCTTCTCTCTCTCTCTCTCTGTCTCTCTTTCTCTCTCTTCTGGTTTTCTGAACTTGGTGAGAGTTGAAGATGAAAGAGGAAAGAGTGGTGGTGATGCTGGACGATTATCGTTTTTGTTCTTATCCTTCTTTCTTTCTTTATTTCTCTCTCTCTCTCTCTATCTTTGTCTCTTTCTCTCTCTACTAATTTTATTTGCTTGGTGGGGGTTGAAGCATGAAAGAGTACGAGGAAAGAGCGGTGGTGCTGGCAGAGAACCCCAGCAGGCTGCGGTCACTGCGGCGACGGCTCGAGGCCGCCCGCCTGAGCTGCCCGCTTTTTGATACTGCTCGATGGGTACGATTTACTTTTTCTCCTTCAATCTATATCTACTTATCTATCTATTTCACTACATCATGATAACCATTCATATCAATCTCTACAATCATGATAACAATCATGTATTTATCTGCTCTACCATCAGACCTAGGTATCTATGTTTCTTGTCTTTCCATCCATCCAGCTATCTATGTACAGCTGTATTCCTTCATCCATCTAGATGATCATATTTGTCCCTCTATTTTCATTCTCTTTCTACGGCCTTATATCTGTGCATCTGCATTTTCATATCCGTGTCATTTGTCTGCCATCATTTTCTTTATAATATGAAACCCATCCTTCTACTCATCATATCCATCTATCTGTCCACCACCGGCCATGACATCTAACTCAATTATCGTACCCATCTTTATTGCAACATATCCTTTGGATCATCATATCTTTCTACCCATCTCCAACATTTTATCTATTCGTCCATCTACCATCATATAATGTACTCCATCGACAAGCCCTTTTTCCTATATAGTGCATGGACGCGGATGGGACGATTTTTTCGTCCCAGGACGAAAAAATCGTCTCGTCCAAGGATGCGGACGAATCTTGGGACGGAAATTCGTCCCGGGGACCACCGGACGGGACGGTTTTGTCCCGTGGGACGAAAAAACCGTCCGTGCCGAGGTCTTGAACGATAGACAGACGAATCTGGACGGAAAACCGCCGGATTCACATCCAACGGTTGAGATGTTGCCACGTGGCCTCGCAATGACAATTTGCATCGAAGTCCCTGTATTTTATGTGTGTAAAAATAGACGCCACTCAGAAATAATTGTACCTATATCCCTTTGTGTTCTATCTCCTCAGTAAATCCCTAAAAAACTTGAAAAAATCCATATTAATATATTAAAAATATAAAATGAGTTTTTTTCGTCCGGGACAAATTTCGGAATAAAAATTTGTCCCGGGAGGACAGGACGGGACGCCTGGCATGACTGGATGGGACGGTTTTTTTATCGTTGGACGAAAAACCGTCCCGTCCGTCCCTGAACTTTGGACGTCGGACGGGACAAAATTCGTCCTGTCCCGTCCATCATCCACATCCGGGACGATCCGGAACTATATTTACCTATCATTAACATCATCATCATATGGACCACTCATGTCCATCCATCTACCATCATATCTATCTACTACATGATCATCCATCTGTCGTCATCATCATCATACACGTCTATATATATATATATCTATCATGAAAATGGCGATGGCCAGGTGCGGAACTTGGAGAGAGCTTATATGAGAATGTGGAGGGTCCACTGCAGAGGGGCTTCGCCGCAAGCATTCAAGGTGGCGGAAGACGACGCCGAGTTCCCCTGGGACCGATGACGACGACTGAGGCCAGGTTTGGTTTATGCTTACTGATGGTCCGGGGTTGTCCATAGGGATATGGGATCCTGTGGAGTTTTAGAGAGAGAGATGAAAATAGATCTGGGATGAGTATGTGAATGGAAGGGGGGAAGCTCTGATTAGAGAGCTGGGAGGAGGATCCAGTTGATAGACGTGTAGGCTGAGTTTAATTTATGGATACATCTAGTGAGAGAATTTTAGAGAGAGAGATAGAAGCAGATGCAGGATGGGTTTGTAAAATGGTAGTGTTGGCACTGAGCTTAGGGTATAGAGGCGGATTCGGTAGGAAGAGAGATGCAGTCTGAGGTATATGATTTATATGTACAATCTAAAGAGAATGTAAAGTTATAGGTTCTTGTGGGGTTTTAGAGAGAGATATGTAACAGATGTGAGATGATTATGCGAATGGAAGTAGAGAGAAGGGCATGGTGTGTTGCTGTGTTGGGGTATTAGAGTTATACAAATCTGGGGAGAGATGGATAGGTTTCCAGAGAGATATCAAGGCATATGTGGGATGGTTTATAAAATAGTAGTGGCTGGCAGTAAGAGATGCAGGTTGATATCTCAGGTATGTGAATATATATATGTATTTTTTGAGAGTTTTAGTTGCATAGGTTCCTGTGGAATTCTAGAGAGAGATGGAAAAGGTGTAGAGAGAAGGATTCCATAGGAAGATAGATTAAGAGATATTAACTCATGCAGATTTTTAGAGATGGAAATGTGAGAGTGAAAGATATTTGAGTAGTAGGTGGTGGAAATGATGCAAGGGTAGAGAGAAGGAGATATAGAGGCTGAAATTTTAGGTAAATACTATATAAACTTAGACTGATATATAGATGAAGATATAAGTTTCTGCATGACTTGGCAGAGAGTGAGAAACATCAGAGATTACAGAGGAATGTGCCTAAAATATTAGATCGGTTTATAGATAGAGAGATAGAAAGATATAAATAGAGAGATATATCGATAGAAATATTTGGAGAGAGTGATATATCTAAAAGATATATATATATATATATATGTATATATATATATAGAAAGTTGGAGAGGTAGAAAACGAGAGATAGATAGATAGAAGTTGGAATGATAGAAAACGAGAGAGATGGATAGAAAGTTGGAATGATAGAAAACGAGAGAGATAGATAGAAAGTTGGAATGATAGAAAACGAGAGAGATAGATAGAAAGAAAGGTGGAGAGAGAAAACGAGAGAGATAAATAGAAAGGAAGATGGATAGAGTAAACGGGAATAATTAATAGATAGAAAGATGGAGAGATAGAAAGAGGGAGAGAGAGGTTGGTAGATCGAAAAAGAGAGACAGAAAGCGGGAGATAGATGGAAAAGAGACTAAAGTAAGAGAGACTGATAGATCGAGAGAGAGAGAGAGAGAGAGATGGTAGATCGAAAGAGTGAGAGAGAAAGCACGTGATAGATCGAAAGAGAAATAGAGAGCAAGGGAGATAGATAGAAAGAGAACCAGATAGATCGAACGAGATAGAGATTGAAAGCCAGAGAGATAGATAGAAAAAGAGAGACTGATAGATCGAGAGAGAGAGAGATGGTAGATCGAAAGAGAGAGAGATCGATAGATCGAAAGAGTGAGAGAGAAAGCACGTGATAGATCGAAAGAGAAATAGAGAGCAAGGGAGATAGATAGAAAGAGAAACAGATAGATCGAACGAGATAGAGATTGAAAGCCAGAGAGATAGATAGAAAGAGAATTGATTGAAAGTGAGCGAGGTAGACAGAAAGAGAGAAAGCGAGAGGGATAGATGGAGAGAGATTGGCCGAAAGAGAGAAAGAGATAGAAAGAAAGAGAGAGAGATAGAAAGAAAGATAGAGATAGAAAGAAAGATAGAGATAGAAAGAAAGAGAGAGATAGAAAGAAAGATAGAGATAGAAAGAAAGAGAGAGATAGAAAGAAAGATAGAGATAGAAAGAAAGAGAGAGATAGAAAGAAAGAGAGAGATAGAAAGAAAGAGAGAGATAGAAAGAAAGAGAGAGATAGAAAGAAAGATAGACATAGAAAGAAAGAGAGAGATAGAAAGAAAGAGAGAGATAGAAAGAAAGATAGAGATAGAAAGAAAGAGAGAGATAGAAAGAAAGAGAGAGATAGAAAGAAAGAGAGAGATAGAAAGAAAGATAGAGATAGAAAGAAAGAGAGAGATAGAAAGAAAGAGAGAGATAGAAAGAAAGAGAGAGATAGAAAGAAAGATAGAGATAGAAAGAAAGAGAGAGAGATAGAAAGAAAAAGAGAGAGAAAGAGAGACTGATAGATCGAAAGAAAGAGAGATAGAAAGAGAGAGGCTGAAGAAAGAGAGAGATAGAGAGAAAAAGAGGGACTGATAGATAGAAAGAGAGAGACTGATAGATTGAAAGAGAGAGAGATAGAAAGAAAGAAAGAGATGGATGGAAAGAGAGAAAGGGATAGAAAGAAAGATAAAGATAACAAGAAAGAGAGAGCTAGAAAGATAGAGACTGAAGAAAGAGAGAGACTGATAGAACGAAAGAGAGAGGCGCATAGAAAGAAAGAGACTGATAGAAAGAGGGAGATAGATAGAAAGAGAGAGACTGATAGATCGAAAGAGAGAGAGATAGAAAGAAAGATAGAGATAGAAAGAAAGAGAGAGAGATAGAAGGAAAGAGAGACTGATAGATCCAAAGAGAGAGACAGAGATAGAGAAAAGGAGATAGATAGATAGAAAGAGAGAGACTGATAGATCGAAAGAGAGAGATAGATAGAAAGAAGGAGAGAGATAGATAGAAAGAGAGACTGATAGATAGAAAGAAGGAGAGAGATAGATAGAAAGAGAGACTGATAGATAGAAAGAAGGAGAGAGATAGATAGAAAGAGAGACTGATAGATAGAAAGAAGGAGAGAGATAGATAGAAAGAGAGACTGATAGATAGAAAGAAAGAGACTGATAAATCGAAAGAGAGAGAGAGAGATAGAAAGAAGGAGAGAGATAGATAGAAAGAGAGAGAGCCTGCAGCGCTCGACAAAAAGTCTGCCAGCTGCCTTAAAATCATATCCCGCTTGCGGCAACCCGTCGTCGCCCTCCCTCTCTAGAATTAAGTCATGAATCTGACACGGGTCGATGCCACGTTTTTAGAGAGAGAAGCATGTAGGCAAGTGTTGCCATGCTTATAAAAAAGTTGGATAGAAAAAAATTATTTAGAAAATTTTTTTAGAGATTTAGAGAGAGAAAGTTGTGGGAAGTTGGAGACATCTCATGCAGCCACAGCTTCCGAGAAGAAGCCGCGTGCCTCCCCAGCCCATGCGGCTGTGAGCTTTCAAATACAGTCTCCTCTCCTTTCTCCAGAGCAGCAATCCATCTCTTATCTTTCTCTCTCTTGAGCAGCAACGCCATCTCTTTCGCTTCCCTCTCTAGAACAGCAACCCCATCTTCCTCATTTCCTCTCTGTAGAGCTGCAACCTATCTCCTCTCACTCCCTCTCTCCCTCTTTTCTCTCTCCAGAAGTGTAACCCATATCCTCTCTTTCTCTCTCTTGATCTGCAACCCTATCCCCTCTTTTTCTCTCTCTTGAGCTTCAACCACATCTCCTCTCTTTTTCTCTCATGAGCTGCAACCACATCTCCTCTCTTTTTCTCTTTTGAGCTGCAAGCCATCTCCTCTCTTCCTCTCTCTTGAGCTGCAACACATCTCCTCTCTTTCTCTTTCTAGAGCAGCAACCCCATATCCCTCTTTTTCTCTCTCTAGAGGGGAACCCATCTCCTATCTTTCTCTCTCTAGAATGGGAGGAGGGCAGGGGATGATAATTTTCTGCCTGGCATGGCTTTCTCTCTCTTCGGTGGTGGGGCAGCCATGGGCAGGGAGGAAGGTGGGAGGAAGAACGGAGATGAAGGACGTGGAGGAGAAGGAGGAGGTGCAGGAGTTGGGTCGTTTTGCTGTGGCAGAGGTAAACCGGCAGGTTCAACCGGGTGGCTGCCGGCTTGTTTTCCGGCGAGTGGTGGCGGCGGAGCAGCAGGTTGTCTCTGGTGTCAAGTACTTTCTCCATATTGAGGCCGGGATAGGTGGGGGCGCTGGACCGACACGGTGGTTTGATGCAATAGTTGTGGTGGAGCCGGGCGTGGGCTCTCGCCGGCTACTCCAGTTCCGGCCTGCCTCTGCCGAGGTACAAAGGTAGAGAGATACATATAAAGAGAGAGGTGTGTAGGGGATAAGCTCAAAATTAGGGTAAAATTAAGTCGTCGTGGATTTGAGTTTTATCAATAAATCATAAAGTTTTACTCGTAAATAATTTGACTAGTTAGTGATAATCTGGTTATCTCCACAAGGAGTGCATCTTAGGGAAATAGCTTTCTCTATATAGTGAATTTGAGAGGATGAGAAGCGATATTTATAACATAAGGGTAGTGATGATATGAAGATGGTGATCTGATATATGGATAATAACTATTTAATAGGAGTAAGATGAGTATTACCATGAGTGGTAGATAGTGATCATGAACAAAATGAGTGAACACAAGAGAATTGGATAGAGTAAGACATAAAGCAGTAAGGTGAGATGATAACTATAGGGAAATGACAATATGAAATAACTATTCGAGGGTTCAATAATTTAGTTCGGGTTTATGAAAGGATGAGCGAATTTGAAGACAAGACGTGGAGGATGTAGG
>NC_135854.1:3432500-3522500 GCF_029677425.1 Wolffia australiana | reverse complement strand
TACTGAGAGAGAGAGATAGAGAGAGAGATAGGGAGACAAAGAGAGAGAAAGAGATAGATAGAGATACAAAGAGAGAGAGAGAGACAGATAGACAGAAAGAGAGAGAATAATAACAAGAGAAAGAGACAGATAGACAGAGAGAGAGAATGAAATTAAGAGAGAGAGACAGATTGACAGAAAGAGAGAGAATAATAACAAGAGAAAGAGACAGATAGACAGAGAGAGAGTGAGAACAAGAGAGAGACAGATTGACAGAAAGAGAGAATGAGAACAAGAGAGAGACACACAGATAGAAATTAAAGGGAGACAGAGACAGACACACATAGAGAAAGACAGTAAAAGTGAGAAAGACACAGAGAGAGACAGACAAAGATGGAGAGAGACAGACAATGAGAGAGAGAGACACAGAGATAGACAAAGAGAGAGAGAGACAGAGAGATAGACAAAGATAGGGAGAGAAAGACAGAGAGATAAACAAAGAGAGAGAAAGAGAGAGAGAGAGATGAGAGAGAGACATAGATAGATACAGAGAGAGAGAGAGAAAGATAGACAGAGAGCGAGAAGAATAATAAAAGAGAGAGAGACATATATATATATAGAGAGAGAATGAAATTAAGAGAGAGAGACAGATTGACAATAAGAGAGAATGAGAACAAGAGAGAGAGACACACAGATAGAAATTAAAGAGAGACATAGAGAGACAGACAGACAAAGAGAAAGAGAGAGAATGAGAGTGAGAGAGAGACAAAGAGAGATAGAGAGATAAAGAGAGATAGAGAGAGAGATAGATAGAGAGAGATAGATAGAGAGAGATAGATAGAGAGAGAGAGATAGACAAAGAGAGAGACAGAGAGAGAAAGGCAGAGAGATAGACAAAGAAAGAGAGACAGAGAGCGCGAGAGAGAGCGAGCAAAAGAAAGAGAGGGAGAGGGAGAGAGAGAGAGAGAGAGCGAGAGAGAGAGGGAGAGAGAGAGATAGAGAGAGAGAGAGACAAAGAGAGAGAGAGAGATAAAGAGAGATAGAGAGAGAGAGATAGATAGAGAGAGACAGAGAGAGAAAGGCAGAGAGATAGACAAAGAAAGAGAGACAGAGAGCGCGAGAGAGAGCGAGCAAAAGAAAGAGAGGGAGAGGGAGAGAGAGAGAGAGAGAGAGAGAGAGAGAGAGAGAGAGAGAGAGAGAGAGAGAGAGAGAGAGAGGGAGAGAGAGAGAGAGAGAGAGAGAGAGAGAGAGAGAGAGGGAGAGAGAGAGAGAGAGAGAGAGAGAGAGAGAGAGAGAGAGAGAGAGAGAGAGAGAGAGAGAGCGACAGAGAGAACGGCGAGTCAAACTATGAATGGGAGAAAAAGTCAGTTGAGGGAGCCGAGCAAAGAGAAAACGACCAGAGAAAAACACCGATGTGAAGAGAGAGAGAGAGCGAGACAGCGCCCGAGAGAGAGAAAGAGGGAGAAAAGGCGACCACACGAGAGGAGAGGAGAAAAGAGAGATAAACGAGAGATGTCGAGGGAAAGCTAACTTGGAAGAGAGAGAAGAAGATAACGAGGAGACCAGACACAAAAGATTGAAGGACAGGGAGACTCAGAAGTCGAGGAGAGAGAGGGAGAAACAGGGGACGAGATCTGTAAGTCTGAAGAGACAATCATGGGACGGGGAGAGAGAGAGATAGATTGATAGAGAGAGAGAGAGGGAGCGAGAGAGAGAGATAGAAAGAGAGAGAATGAGAGAGAGAGAGAGAGACAGAGACATAGAGACAGAGAATGGGAGAGAGAGAGAGCCAGAGAGATAGTGAGAGAGAGAGAGACCCAGAATGAGAGTGAGAGAGCGGGAGAGAGCGAGAGAGATAGAGAGAGAGAGGTATGAGAGACTCACAGAACCTGACCAGAAATATGAGAGTTCGAGACGGGAGAGACAGAAATAAAGGAGAAAAATCACAGAGGTCCACAACTAATTTCTATGTTGTTTGGAGTGTGTTCGACGCAGACAGGCTGACCGATCTATCTGACCACAACACACAATAAAATAAAAAGGGTTATTACTATGAAACAACATGAACTTTCAAATTTGTCAGCCAAGCAGCATAAACTTTCTGACATGTTCAAAAAATAGCACGCACCAATGAGAAGACGCCAAGTGGCGTCTTCTTATTTTTTTGGTCAGCGATGGTCAACTGCTGACGTGGCTTCCACCGTGGTCCAGTGGACTCCACAGTGGCATCCACATCTCCGGCCGCCGCCGCCGACCGTCTCCGGCCGCCACCGCCCGTCTCCCGCCGCCGCCGCCGCCGCCGCCGCGCGTCTCGTCAGATAGATAGAGAGAGAGAGATAGAGAGAGTGAGATAGATAGATAGATAGATAGAGAGATAGAGAGAGAGATAGAGAAAGAGAGAGAGATAGAGACGACGGGCGGCGGCGGCGGCCGGAGACGGACGGTGGCGGCGGGAGACGGGCGGCGGCGGCGGCGGCGGCCGGAGATGTGGATGCCACCGTGGAGTCCACCTGGCTACCACGGTGGAAGCCACATTAGCAGTTGACCATCGCTGACAAAAAAAAAGAAGACGCCACTTGGCGTCTTCTTATTGGTGCGTGCTATTTTTTGAACATGTCAGAAAGTTTATGCTGCCTGGCTGACAAATTTGAAAGTTCATGCTGTTTCATAGTAATAACCCAAATAAAAATTATTGATCCGGCTCTTTGTATGGATTCGGCCGGGAAGGCACCCGGGGCACCCATGGGGTTTTGTGATTTCGGGGTTTCGGGTTGGCCGTCCCCAATGTAAGCTCGCCTCTTTTGTAGGGAATAACAAAATTTCGAGTTGAAATTATGAGCAGCGAGAAACGTATAACAGTCGGCTACGGCAAACAGTCTCGTTTAAAATGCGTCCTCAGATCTCAATCATCATCATCACGAGCTTCGACCCTCCACGTCGTGACTGTCACCTCCCGGGTGCGCTCTTCTGCTTCGAGGGACCACTCTTGATTGGAGTATGAATTATGCAAACTTTTATAGTCTTCTACACCAACGTGGGCATGTGGTCACCCTGACCTTAGCCGGTGGGATATTCTGCGGTGACAACCTGCGGAGGGGGAGACCGATAATAACGCTTGGCGCCGGCAGCAGCAGATATTCCTCCGTAAACTCCCACGGGTGGCTGTGTGCTGCTTGAGGAGCCACCCGCGCTTGACTCCATTGAAGAGTATATCGACGGCTTTGGCATAGAAAAAACAGCGCATGGACAAAAATAAGGAAACCCTACGTCCACTGTCCGCACCGGCGGCCACACCCCCCCAACTGTCACCGGCCATGATCCTTGCCTCCTCCCCTCGTCGTTTGCTATATATAGGAGCACCATAGTCATTCCCACCTCACTCGTGCTTACACATCTCTCCAAGACATCCCAGCCCCCAAGGTTTGGCATCCAAGACTAACCTCGCGGTGGCCTTCCTGCTCTTCAACATGGTTTTCTTCACAGTCGCATCTGGCCAGCTGCTCACCAATGTGCTGGGATGCACGGGTGACCTCGCTGCCGCGATGGCTTGTGGCGTTGCGCTCAGCATCGCCAAGTGCGACGGGATCACTCCGTTCGTCACGTCTGCCTGCTGTGGACTGATCAAGTACCTCACTCCTGACGCATCCGGTCAGTGACTGTGCGCCGTAGCCATCGCGAATCTCCTGGGCATCAAACTCAGCGTCAACATCCTCGACAGCATTAACTTGGTGCTCGGCGCATGCGGCAAGCCCAACATCCTTGGACGCTAAGAGGCCCAACCGTCGTGCTCTGCGAATGCTCCGATGTCTTGTCCCGCGTAAACCTTTGTGCGAGGAAATCGATAAAATCTAACTCGCCTCCCAAGTGAAACATCTTTATCGCGTCGTTCAAAGAATCTTGACGATACGGCACGCCCACTTTGTCCATCGATTTAATTATCCATCTTCAAAAACCCCTGCGCATCGCGGGCACCAGGTCACACCACACAAGGGAACCCGAGCCGTAAATACCGCTATGTCAACCAAAATTTTTTAGCCTAACTTATGACCCATAAATAGCCCGCCCTCATTTCTATTCGGCACAACCAGGGTGCATCGGGATGGACATGTCCCCTCAAACTGTAGGGTTCACTCCGACCTCCATGGATTTGCCCCTTCCTACGAGTTACTTTCTCCACCTCTCCGCACATCACAAAACCTCAGCGATGTTCCATTTCCCTCCGTGCTACTCGTCTAAACGCGTGCCTAGTTTGGCTACCCGGTTAGGACGTCACGGTGGCGACATGGGACATTATATTTTGAGACTCTCTTCCTGAAACCGATGCTTGACAGCCCATTAGCTTATCCGTGGGTCCCTAAGCCAGACAAGCTTCGCGTTCAGGCTGGCCACTTAAGACACGACTTTGACGGTACAGCTAAAATTCATCCGAGCATCTGCCCTTCTGCAGAGAATTTTTCAAGTCTTTCTGTAAATAACCTCTTTCGAGTTTCAAGACTCTTCACACCTTCACATTTTATTCTGATTCTACACTAAGCTTCCCTTGAACTTGCACCCAACATTCTTATTTCCCTCCGTTGTCCCACAAAGTCTGTGAAACTCTTCACATTCTAGCGAAAGACGTAACTTCCCCCCTCAAACGTGGAAATGAAAGACCCTAATTCAAAGTGAATCTAGTATAATCTGATGCATCACCGCCAATGTAATTACCTCGTGAGAACGGTCGGGAACATAGTATATACAGCTCTACCATTTTTTTCGTCCGATGTGATCAGTTAAGTTGTCTATTTGTGCAAGATCGAAGGGTGCGCCCACGAGTCTGCCATTCAATATGGGTCTTTATGTTGAATAACCAAGAAAAAAATTCAAAAAACACACCCATGATTGAGAACGGTTCTTCCTGAGAATGATTTCTCATCCGGGCACAGTTTTCGGATGCAAGGTTCGAGATTGACTTTCTTACCTTTAAAAATGAAAGAGCACAAGTTAGATTTTCCTTGAATGGTGACATCATTATCATATGACCACGGTCGGCCAAGTAAGATACATCCTACATTCATAGGAATAACATCTAGCCATATCTCATCTTCATATGATAGAATTTTAAGTTGTAATAGGCATCTGTAATTAATAGGAATGGAATTGGAATTTACCCATGATACGTGATAAGGATGAGGGTGTTTATCTAATTTAAGATCAAGATTTTCTACAGCAGCATGAGATATTGCATTCACGCTACTTACACTATCTACTATGACCTTGCAATATGAGTGAGCTACTTTGACAAACGTGACAAATATTGATGTTCTAAGAGGATCTTCATGTGATGTTTGGGTTAACACCCATTGCATTACATGGAGGTGTTGTTCTTGATCTTCAAATTCTATAACAGCTGGGTAAACCTCATATTCTTCCTTTTGCATATTGTCATCCAGATGTTCATTTCTCATTGGCAAACCATTTTCCTCAATAACTAATACTCGTGAAGGACAATTGGGTGAAATATGACTTGGTTTCCCACACTTATAGCATGTTGTTCGACTATTTACTGGAAGATTTTCTGAATTTCCTTTCCTATTTGGAGGAACATAGGGAGATGTTCTCGAAGGTAGAGGACAAGAAGATTGTGGATCACTACGTGATTTGGGATAAGTAATAGAAGAACACTGTTTGAGGAGCCTTGTGGATAGGTGATTCTCTTAGGATACATAGACGAGGATGAAGAGAAGAAAGTATCTAAGTCGATGGATGTTCGGTTTGCTTCTTCTAATGTTCTAATATTCCTTAAGATAACTTCTCGTCGTATGTCATCTCGTAGTCCGGTCCTAAACCTTGACAAGGTGAGGTGAGGATCTTCTTTTAAACCACAAGTCATCATCAATTCATCAAATTCAGTCACATATTCTAGGGCACTACGATTTCCTTGTTGAATTTGTTGCCATTGATCAAGAAGACAATCTTGGTAGTTAGAAGGGACATATTTTTCTCTTAATTTAGTTTTCACTTCCTCCCAAGTACCAATGGGTTCTTGAAATCGGCTATCTAAAAGGCGCACCAGGTTGCTCCAAAATATTTTAGCTGGACATGCTACCTTCAATTCTACAAGTCTAACTTTACGAGCCTCCGACATATCTACCCATGAGAAATAGCTATTCATTTGAGATTCCCAATTAAGATATTCTTTTGGATTAGTAGATCCTTCAAAGATGGGAATATCTGTTTTGACCTGCTTATATTCATTATCGGAGTGTTGGGTGTGATTCCTCCCAAAAGCATATCGTTGGTTGTCAATATTTGGGTTCTGACCATAAACGTTTCTAGGAAAATCATGGGTAGGATTCCTAGGATGTTCTATGGGTGGAGGAGTCTTAGGCTAATTATTTTCTAAAGAGGTAAAACGTTGTTTGACATCTTTAAGACCGTCTAACATCACTTTTGCCCAAGGAGGAATAGACTCTTCTACGGGAGTATTTGACTCTTTATCCTTTTGAGAATAATCTAGACCGGATCGATTAGTCATAATGAGGTAAAACAAAGAAGTACGTACAATTTATACATATACTAACGAAAGAAACAATAAAGTAATTTTTTTTTTGCAGAGAAAAAAAAATAGTCAAACAAGCAAGCAAGACCTTTTGGCTCTGATACCACTTGATGTGGGACACGAAAGTAGAATCATGAATTTAGTAAAATAACACAAATATGTAGGTAATTATGATTCCTTGAGGGTGATCCGAAACCGGTATAATCCTATAGGAAGGGATTACGTAAATGGAGCGGAGGCTCTACAATGCACTTTGGTAATACAATAACGTGATAACTAATGGGAATATAGTATTGAAATGGTCGTCTAAAGCGTAACACAGAAATTCTAAGCAACTCTCACTTGAGAAAATTAATAATTATCATGAACCATATATATCTCAAAAGTTAAGGTGTCTCAAGGTACCTGAGAGATGGGAGCCAATAGCTTGAGTATCCTGATGTTGAATGGCCTTGAGTTACGTTGAACTGCAGCTCCACGAGTGATGCAAACGGAGGGAAGGGAAAGTGTGGATAAACGGATATAAAGGAAATGTGTGAATTAATCGGCACAAGGGGTGGGAATTGGTGAAATGAAGAAGAAGGATGGTTGAACTAGGTGAAGATGGTGGGTTAATTTGAAGGAAAGTGTTCAATGATGGGGAATGGTGGGGATAAGTGGATAAGTAAGTTATGGATAGGGAAGTATGGAGAAAGAGGAAGAAGAAACCCAAAAGGAGTTGACAATGTTGAAGTAGACAAGCTACGATCTCGTTCCGTTGTCGATCCGTTGCCTGTTGCCGTTATCGCCAAAGGAAATCACCAAGAATCACTCTTTTCTCACAAATAACTTCACAATAATTCTTCAACAAAAGATGTTCATACAAGCGGGCTCATGGCCCTTTTAAAGGGAAAGGAAACATGCAGTTACAAGGAAAATAAGCTGTCAACTTCGGAATGGTGGTTGAAGAGAAATGGTATAGAGAAGGGTGGTTCCAGGTAGAGAAAGTAGTGGAGAAAGGTGAGGGGGAGAGCTTATGAGAAAAGTCAAATTGGAAGTTATGAGAGAAAAGAGAAAGAGAGAAAATTAGAGAGGAAAAGAAAGGTGGAATAGTCAATAATTGTAGGCGGTTAAAAAGGATGAGAGAACATATAGAAGAAAGAGAATGAGCGGAGAAGAAAAGTCGAATAAAGGAGTTGAGTAAGGAGAGAGAGAAAAGAACGTGAGAGAGATGGGAAGAAAAGTCAAAGAATAGAGAGAGAGAAAAAGAACGGTTAACCATTTCCCATCAGAGAGCCAGAGAGATAGTTTGAGAGAAAGAGAGACAGAATGAGAGTAAGATGGAGCGAGAGAGATAGAGAGAGAGAGAGAGCTATGAATTAGGCATATCCTATTGAAGTAGACTGAGAATGTAAAAGGGATTAGAGAGAGATATTGCGGGAGGGTTAGAGTGGGAGAGAGGAGGAGAGGGGGAGAGCATATGACGACACAGAGAGAGAAGGATGAACGTGAGAGATAGAGAAAATGAGAGAGGGAGCGAGAGAGAGAGAGAGAGATATAGATAATGAGCATGAAAGAGAGACAGAGAGAGAGATAATGAGCATGAAAGAGAGAGAGAGAGATAGATAGATAATGAGCATGAAAGAGAGAGAGAGAGAGAGATAATGAGCATATGAGAGAAAGAGAGAGAGAGTTTGTGTTGACTGTAAAACACCCCAGCCCTATATTTTAAGATTGTGGGGGTTAACTTGGCACATCCTAGAAAATAAGATAGTGCCTCCTTTCTAGGAGGGTGCCTAATTTTAGGGTACCAGTTAGGCCATGGGCTATGCCTATAAAGGGCCTCGATTTCTAGAGTTTCTTGAAAGTTCTTTTGAACTAGAAGTCTATTTCTGTCTTCCTCTATCTCTCTTCTAGAGTTGGTGTTCTCTTGACAGTGACAAGGAGGAGAGAGTAAGTCTCCGTGTTTATCCTCGTATCAGCTTGGTGTTCATCCTCACCAACATCTGCAGTTTTTGGCTTCCAAGTACGCTTCAATGAGCATTTGTGCCCTACAGCGAGAGACCGAGAGAGAGAGAGAGAGAGAGAGAGAGAGAGAGAGAGAGAGAGAGAGAGAGAGAGAGAGAGAGCGAGAGAGAGAGAGAGAGAGAGAGAGAGAGAGAGAGAGAGAGAGAGAGAGAGAGAGCACCAGAGAGAGAATGTGAGAGAGAACGAGCAACAGGGAGAGAGAGAGAGAGCACCAGAGAGATAATGTGAGAGAGAACGAGCAACAGGGAGAGAGAGAGCACTAGAGAGAGGATGTGAGAGAGAACGAGCAACAGGGAGAGAGAGAGAGCACAAAAGAGAGAATGTGAGAGAGAACGAGCAACAGGGAGAGAGAGAGAGAGCACCAGAGAGAATGTGAGAGAGAACGAGCAACAGGGGGAGAGAGAGAGAGCACCAGAGAGAGAATGTGAGAGAGAACGAGCAACAGGGAGAGAGAGATAGAGCACCAGAGAGAGAATGTGAGAGAGAACGAGCAACAGGGAGAGAGAGAGAGAGAGAGCACCAAAGAGAGAATGTGAGAGAGAACGAGCAACAGGGAGAGAGAGTGATGGTGGTTGCTCAAGCTCGTCTGAGGATCACCGTCGACGGCGGCTTCTCCGGCAATGCTGATTTGGGGATTTCTATTTCCAGGTCGTTATTGTTCTCATTGCAGGTTTAATCGTGGTCGTCCGTCTCCGGGAGTTATGACGGTGATGCGGCTGCCACCTCGGACACCAGCTGGCAGGGGAGTTAGTTAGAGTCGCCTCTTGCCTCCTTCTATTGGCTGCCCTATATGAAGGGCTAGGTGTTCGACGGAATGTTTTGGGGCTGAACTTCTTCATTCTAACGAGTTTCTGATTTCTTCTTCCATTCATGACTTTTTCCGTTTCTGGAAACTTCTTGAGTTGGTTACAGGCCTTTTGAAGCCAACAAGTGGTATCAGAGCCACTCGATTCCACGGGATCAAGACATGGCGTAGAAGATGAACGAGGCAAGCACTTCCGGCGAGCATGGCGGAGAGATGGCGGCACCGGCACCATCTCTCAAGCTCTCGAAGATGAATTATCGCGTCTGGTCGATGTCCATGGAAGTATACCTAGATTCTCACGACTTGTGGCAGGCAATTGTCAGTGAGAACGTCTCGAAGAAGAAGGAACACTTAGCACTTTCCGCGATCATCAGCGCCGTGCTGGAAGACCTGCTGGTGATGCTGGATGCGAAGAAGACGGCGAAAGAGAATTGGGAGATCCTACGACAACGAAATCTTGGCGTGGACCGAGTGATTCAGTCCCGCATTCAAGGATTGAAGCGTGACTTAGACATGCTCAGTATGGCCAAGACTGACTCTGTCATGGATTTTGCGATGAAATTCACGCACATCGTCTCCGATTTGCGAAATTTGGGAGAGGCGATGGAGGAGAAGGATGTGGTGCGGCGATTTCTACGGGCAACGCCTTCAAAATTCGACGCTCTCACACTTTCTCTGGAGCAGTATGTCGACTTGGACAAGATAAGTCTTGATGAGGTCATCGGCTCGCTCACCGTTCACGAACTGCAGCTCAAAGAACGGGAATCTCGTGAAGAGGAGCAGGCCTTACTGTCCAAGGCTATGAGCAAAGCCAAGATCTCATCTGAGGAGGAGTCCTCGTCGCACAGAAGAGGTCGTCATCGCGGCCGCGGCAGAGGTAGAGGCTGAGGACGTGGTCGAGGACGCAATCCATCTTCTGATGATGACAAGGAGAAGAAAACATTTAACAAATCGGCGATTCAATGCTATAATTGCCAAAAAACGGGCATTTTGCATATGAATGTCGAGGCACAAAGAAGGAGAGAGATGATCGGGCCTATGTGGCTGAGTCCCCTCCGACGGCGGCGACATCTTCTCTCCTCATGGCGCTGGTTGAAGAGGCGAGTGACTTACTTCTTCATGGATTGGAGGGTGCGCTTTCTGATCCTGCTCTCTGGTGTTTGGATACGGGAGCAACGAACCACATGTCCGGGCACCGAAACTTCTTCAGAAATCTGGACGAATCAACATCAGGATTCGTCAAATTCGGGACAATTCGAAGATCCAAATCGAAGGAAGCGGTGACATTGAGATCAAGCAGAAGGCAGGGGAATTCTTCGGCTCCCTCGAGTCCTATTTGTCCCGGATTTGGCGGCGAATATCCTGAGCCTCGGCCAACTGGATGAAGAAGGCTGTCGTATGACCATGGCTGGAGGTAAGTTGACAATTTTCGACTGTGATGGTCAACTGTTTGCTGAAGTGCAAAGATCAGAGGGCCGGCTCTACCTTCTGAGATTCAATGTGGTGGATCAGTGTATGGTCCCCACTGAAGTTGATGCCAAGAATTGGCTGTGGCACACTCGATTTGGCCATATCAGCTTTCATTCACTGAAGGAAATGTCCAGTAAGAAACTTGTTGAAGGACTTCCACTGGTCAAAGTACCGAGTCAACTCTGCCGAAGTTGTGTTGCAGGCAAGCAGCACAGAGCTCCATTTCCTCAAACCTCTTCATTTCGAGCATCCGAGCCACTGGAGCTGATTTATGCTGATATTTGTGGCTCGATTACACCACCCACCTTAGGGGGAAGCCGGCATTTCCTCTTAATTATTGATGATTTTTCTCTATTAACGTGGGTGGAGATGTTGAAGCAGAAGTCTGAAGCCTTCGAAGCCTTCAAAGGATTCAAGACTCTGGCAGAGACAGAGAAAGGAGTCAAGATTAAAGCCTTCCGGTCAGATAGAGGTGGAGAGTTCACATCCGAGGAATTCTCAAGCTATTGTCTCTCACATGGCATAAAGAGGCAATTGACTGCACCTTACTCCCCTCAGCAAAACGGGGTAGTGGAGCGGAAGAATAGGACTGTGATGTCCATGGTCCGAGCCATGCTGAAGGCAAAAGACCTCCCTAGAGAGCTATGGGGAGAGGCAGTAAGTACTGCTATTTACATACTTAATCGGACCTTCACAAAAAGCCTGCATGATCAAACACCATACAAGAAGTGGACTGGCAGAAAGCCAGCAGTTGACCATATGAGAACCTTCGGGTCAATTGTTCATGTGAAGTATACTCGATGACATTTGACTAAGCTGGAAGACCGCAGTCAACCCATGATTTTCATTGGTTATGAGCTTGGATCGAAGGCCTATCAATGCTTTGACCCGGTTAACTCCAGGGTCACTATCAGTCGAGATGTGATCTTCGAAGAAGAAGAGAAGTGGACTTGGTCAACACAAGGTGAAAGTTCAAATTCCTTTACTTGCTTACCTGATTTTTTGCCTGAGTAGAGTGTGGAAGTTGAGTTTGACTGTGCTGATGAAGAAGTGGAGGTCTTTGCTCCACATGAAGTGAATTCAGTTCCTCAGAGTGATTCTGATGAAAGTCAACGCACGAGGTACAAGTCAATTGCTGACTTGTACTCAAAGACTAGTCCTATCATCCCGGATGATCAGGTATGCATGCTAGCTGGTGAAGAACCTCTCTCCTATGCAGAAGCTGCACAAGATGAAGTATGGAGGCAGGCCATGAGAGATGAAATGATGGCCATTGACCGAAGTCACACATGGGAGTTACAGACTCCACAGGCAAATTGCAAGCCAATTGGGCTAAAGTGGATCTTCAAATTGAAGAAGAATCCACAAGGAGAAGTTATAAGACACAAAGCCCGACTCGTGGTCAAAGGCTACTCACAAAGAAAAGGGGTTGACTATGAAGAAGTGTTTGCGCCTGTGGTCCGATTTGAGTCAATTAGAGCCCTAATTGCCTTAGCAGCTCTAAAGAGGTGGATGATTCATCATCTTGATGTCAAATCGGCCTTTCTCAATGGTGAAATTGAAGAAACAATCTATGTGAAACAACCCGAGGGATTCACTGTGGAAGGCAGAGAAGACCATGTTCTTCGACTGAAAAAGGCCCTATATGGCTTGAAGCAAGCACCGAGAGCCTGGTACTTCAAGCTTCATCAGAGCCTACTCTCACTTGGCTTCGTGAAGAGTCAATATGAGCATGCTCTATATCTCAAGAAATCAGGTTGCGAGGTCTTAATTGTGGGTGTGTATGTTGACGATTTAATTGTCATAGGGTCAAACTCAGGTGGCATAGACATGTTCAAGGCAGAGATGAAGCTCAAGTTTGAAATGAGTGATCTAGGATCACTGAGCTCCTATCTGGGACTCGAAGTAAAGCAAAGGGACAATTTTATTTTTCTATCTCAGGAAGCCTATGCTCAGAGGGTTCTAGAGCAAGCTAAGATGGGAGATTGCAATGTTGTAGCTACTCCACTTGAAGCTCGGGAAAAATTCACCTTCAATGAAGGAAGAACAAGGGTGAATTCCACAGAGTTTAGGAGTCTAATCGGGAGTCTACGATATCTGACACACACAAGACCCGATTTACTCTACGCGGTGGGAATCTTAAGCAGATTCATGGAGAATCCTGCTCAAGAACATTTCAGTGGAGTCAAGAGGGTGCTGAGATATGTAAAAGGCACAGTTAACTTCGGGCTATTCTACAAGAAGGGAGATTTGAATTCTGAACTAATGGGGTTCAGTGATGGTGATTTTTCCGGAGACATTAGTGATCGGAAAAGCACGTCTGGTCACATCTTCTTCCTCGGTGGAATGGCAGTCAGCTGGTCGTCACAGAAGCAACATATTGTTGCCTTGTCTTCGTGTGAAGCCGAGTACATCGCAGCAACTGAAGCCGCTTGTCAGGCTGTGTGGATGAATCGTTTGATCAGTGAGATGAAGAGCGAGGAGCAAAAGCCTGTGAGATTAATAGTGGACAATCAATCAGCCATTACTTTGAGCAAGAATCCAGTCCACCACAACCAAACCAAGCACATTGACACTAGGTATCATTTCATTCGTCAGTGTGTTGAAGATAAGAAGATTGAGATATGCTACGTTCGAACGGAAGATCAACTGGCAGATGTATTCACCAAAGCTCTTGGAAAGTTGAAATTTCTAGAGATGCGAGGCCGTATTGGAGTACGATGCCTTCGCATGGAGGAGCTAGAGCAAGGAGGAGAATGATGGTGGTTGCTCAAGCTCGTCGGAGGATCACCGTCGACGGCGGCTTCTCCGGCAATGCCGATTTGGGGATTTCTATTTCCAGGTCGTTATTGTTCTCATTGCAGGTTTAATCGTGGTCGTCCGTCTCCGGGAGTTATGACGGTGATGCGGCTGCCACCTCGGACACCAGCTGGCAGGGGAGTTAGTTAGAGTCGCCTCTTGCCTCCTCCTTCTATTGGCTGCCCTATATAAAGGGCTAGGTGTTCGACGGAATGTTTTGGGGCTGAACTTCTTCATTCTAACGAATTTCTGATTTCTTCTTCCATTCATGAATTTTTCCATTTCTGGAAACTTCTTGAGTTGGTTACAGGCCTTTCGAAGCCAGCAGAGAGCACCAGAGAGAGACTGAGAGAGAAAGAACGAGCAACAGGGAGAGAGAGAGCACCAGAGAGAGACTGGGAGAGAGAAAGAGAGAGAACGAGCAACAGGGAGAGAAAGAGAACGAGCAGGAGGGAGAGAGCGCGCGAGGGAGCGATGGAGAACTAGAGAGAGAGACGCGATATACAGAGACAGAACGAGCGAGTGAGAGAACAATCGAGCGTGAGATAAAGAGCTCATTATTCTTCGAATTTTTCGATTTTGTTTGAAAAGTTGGAATAAATTTTCGATCCATTTCGATTCCTAAAATACAAATCGATCTAAAATCCAGATCGAACTCGAGAAAACTGCTCGTTCGATCGAACTATTCGAACCCAGATCTCTACGACTATGCAATACATGCATGTTTTCGTTGTACTCCACAGCGACACGCGTCAGCCTACGTCCGCTATCTACTTCTGCTATCTTGTCCTCAGGAAATCAGCCCAAGGGTGAAAATAGCTACGCAAGGTTGATCGATGGCGGAGTTCAGAGACAAGGAAGAAGGCTTCTTGGGCAGGACATGGAGACTGGCCAAGACAGTGGCTTTGACAGGCGCTGTTATCTCATCTGCTCCTCTCCTTCTTCCTCCTCTTCTCCTTGCCTCTACAGTCAGTTTTGCCTTCGCCATCCCCTTTGGCGTCTACTTTGCTGGATATGCATGCACTGAGAAGGTCATGGCCTCTCTTGTCTCGCCATCTTCCACCCATGTCCAAGAACAGGAAGAAGAGGTTTCATTCAAATCGAATCTCTTTGCCTGTTATTGTTTATTATCATTCTTAGAATGGCGGTAATTTAATTGTCAGGACACTGTAGCATTGTGTTTTTTTGGTTTGGGTTTGAAGGTTTCATTCGAATCACACTACCTAGGTTTTGCTGTCTCAAGTCAAATCTCTTTGCCTATTTTCGTTCTTTGAATGAAGATAATTTAATTCTCAAGACACTGTTTTTTTGGTTAGGAATTGTAGGTTTGATTTGAATCCCACAACTTTTTTTTTGCTGTCTCTACTCGAATCTCTTTGCCTCTTATTCTTTATTCTCGTTCTTAGAAATGGAGGTAACTTAGGAGTCAAGAAACTTGAACATGGTGTTTTCTTGGAAGGAAATGAAGGTTTCATTCAAATGACACAAACTTTTTTATGTCTGTCTCAACTCGAATCTGTTTGCCAATTATTCTTTTTCCTCATTCTTATAATGGAGGTATTTTACTTGTAAAGACACATGAATACGATGTTTTATTCTTAGGAATTGAAGGTTTCATTCAAATCACACAACCTTTTTCTGGCTGTCTGTAATGGAATCTCTTTGCCCATTATTCTTTACTCTCATTCTTACAGTAAAGGTATTTCAATGAAGTTTTCATTCAAATAACACGACCTTTTTCTGGTTGTCTCTAACGGAATCTCTTTGCCCATTATTCTTTACTCTCATTCTTACAGTAAAGGTATTTCAATAAATGTAATGTGGTGTTCTTTTGTTAGTAATTGAAGGTTTCAAATCACACAACCTTTATTTGTCTGTCTCAACTCGAATCTGTTTTCCAATTATTATTTATTCGCATT
Organism: Wolffia australiana; assembly: GCF_029677425.1. Classification (NCBI taxonomy): domain Eukaryota; kingdom Viridiplantae; phylum Streptophyta; class Magnoliopsida; order Alismatales; family Araceae; genus Wolffia; species Wolffia australiana. Next base: position 3,506,980 of record NC_135854.1, on the reverse strand, counting down.
CTTATAATGGATGTAGTTTACCTGTGAAGACACATGAACATGATCTTTTATTCTTAGGAATTGAAGTTTTCATTCAAATCACACAACCTTTTTTGGCTGTCTCAACCCAAATTTCTTTGCCCATTATTCTTTATTTTCGTTCCTAAAATGGAGGTAAGTTAATCGTCAAGAAACTTCGAAGTAGTATTTTTTTGTTAGGAGGTAAAGGTCTTTTTCATGACGCAATCTGCTTGTTGAGAATTATCTTTCTGCTATTAGCCCGGCTTTGACACGAACAGCACCTTTTTTTTCTGTGTCAACTTAAATCCATTTGATACTAATTATTTATTCCACTTCCTAAATTATATATAATTTAATTATTTAATACACTTGAAATAGTGTTTTTTATTAGGAAGTTTGGGTTTTAAAACAAATCACTCTTGGGTTTAATCGGGACCACTCGCCTGGCTTTGACCGGAAGAGCACATTTCTGGGACTTCTCATCTGAAATCTGTTTGCACATTATTCTTGTATTCACATTCCCAAATTAGATATAGTTTAATTCTTAATGCACTTGAAAATTAGATATAGTTTTCTTGTTACTCAGTTCTTAACCTATTCCGACGAATCTTTGGATTTAGACATTTTTTGGTCATAATCTGGCTTTCAGCAGGTTCATTAAAGTTGTTGAATTTATATTTAAACCCTAATCATGAGCGAGTAAATTAATGTGCTCCTGAAAGAGAAGTATCTCCGCCTGGCAGAAAGAGCTCCTAATGAAGAGAAAAGATGGGGAAGAGCTCCAAGATATGAAGAAAGCCGGAGATGAGGAAAAGGGTTTCACAGGAACTTTCATACCTGTCTTGAGAGTGAGATACTATATCGTTGTTCTAGGTCATTTGAAATAATAGTAACAATAATAAATAAATAATTTATCGGGCAGGCGTCAAGATAAGTGTTACAGTTATGAAATATGATCTGTTTTTTATATAAAAAATATGGGAGCTGCGAAAGCTATTAGAGGAAAATCAGATAATGAGTTATTTGAAAAATCCAACATCCAGGTTATTTAGGGGAAATTTTTTATTATAAATTGCCAGAGTGGTTTTTATTGCTAGAGGTAGTTTTATATATGTTAACAACCAGTTATTCGATTTAAGAGTTCCAACTTTTCAACATGGTCTGTTTTTTACAAAATATGAAAGCTGACAGTACTATTAAGGGGATATCAGACGATGGATTATTTGCGAAACGTCTAGATCAAAGTCATTCAGGAATTTTCATCTGCCTAGAAACGAGAATCACGATAAGAGACCTGAGCACATTCATTGACTGATGTCCATTTTCAGCTGCTATTGAACTTATCTTTTTGTTTTTCCAACTGTGAATTCAAAATCCTTATCTGATCAAAAGATTCTTCTATGATACAAGAAATTCTTCCAACATTTGATCAGGGTTTTGGGGGAGAAAAGAGGATGCAGAAGGAGATTGATGCAATCCGGGTGATAATTGGCTGCAAAGAAGCTTCAGAGCCCTCTTGGGCAGAAGAAGTGAACAATTTGTTTCAATTTCTGGGCATTGAACCGCCAATTTCCTCAGAAGATTTCTCAAATATGGATAACGTAGAACACCACCTCCATCTACTCAAGTCCATAGTTGGGGTCAAATGAGCTCAATATCAACCCCTCTGAAAGACAAAGCATAATGGATCTTAACCCCAAATATTTTGTATGTTTTAAGCTTAAGTCTATGAAAACAATCTTCTCAGGATAATCCTAGCGTTTTAACTGTCTTATGTCAACGGTCAGAGAATCGTCTTCCCAGATTTTCTTTTTCTTTCTGGCATGAGAAATAATGAAAAGGGTGAATATGTATGAGAGGTACAGTTAGTGATACAGGTGTGTTGATATATATGAGAGGTGGGTGGTGGTACAGTTAGAGAGACAGATATTTAGATAAAAATATTAGGTGCTTTATATAATAGGTACGTGAAAGTGGAGTTTAAGGTACAGTAGTATAGGTAGAAACAAGAAAATATATTTTTAATAATTAACTTGCGACTATGAAATACTTTTCCACTCTTTTTTCTTTTCAGGATGATCCAGGCGTTATTATTTTTTCAAGTCAATGGTAGGATAATTTCTTCCTTAGATGGGATGAAAATGAAGAACATAGCGGAATAGAGAAGTAGATGGAGGTAGATTCTGTGATACAGATATATATACATATATCAGATATATAAAAATTTATTAGATTGGAAATAATAAGAAAGAGAGATGTATGAGATGTAATCTACAGATAGATAGGAATGGAGATGGTGATAGATCCGCGTAGTTTGGTCTAATGACCGAGAGAGATATAAAAATATTGAGATAGAGATAGAGTTTCGACAGAGAGACATAGAAATGGAAAGGGAGAGACTGACATAGACAAAAATATAGAGAAAGATAAGAGTTTGATGGACAGAGAAAACGAAAGAGATTGAGATTGAGGGTGAGTCTACACACAGAGTGTGTGTGAGATAAAGATAGAGAGAATCGATTAACTTGCTTAACGAGTCCGTTGATTATGATTAAAATAACCCAATAAAAATAATAAAACACAAAAAAATGAAGAAAATTGCCGACTCAAGAGCGAGAAGCTTACTTGCCCATAAAAATATGAAAAGGAAAAATTAAAGCTCGACGTTCTGTGGCGGATTTTCTTTCCGGCACCTGTAATCTAATCTACATGCAAACTTGCCACGAGGCGTATGAAGAGCAGAAATAAATATAGAGAGAGGTTATAGAAGTATTCCATCTTTCAAACGAAACACTGAAGAAGGTGGAAGAGAAAATGACGACGTCCTTGAAGCAAGTCCCCGGGGAGAAGACGCACATGACGACGTCGATGATTGAGACGGCCACCGGCGTCATCCAGTCCTTCTCCCCCATCAAGAAAATCCACCAGCACCTCTGCGCGTATGTGATGTGGTTCTTCTTCTCTCTCTTCTGCCATCGTTCTCTCTCTCTCTCTCTCTCTCTCTATCTATCTATCTATCTCTCTCCCTATCTCTATCTATCTATATGTCTATCTATCTTTCTGTCTCTCTCTATCTCTCTCTATTTACTCTATCTCTCTCTCCATCTCTACCTCTAACTCTATCTCTATCTGTAGCTCTATCTCTATCCCTATCTCTAACTCTCTATATCTCGATCCCTCTCTCTTACTCTCTCTCTATCCCTATCTCTAACTCTCTCTCTTACTCTCTCTCTATCCCTATCTCTAACTCTCTCTCTAACTCTATCTCTATCCCTATCTCTAACTCTCTCTCTAACTCTGTCTCTATCCCTATCTCTAACTCTCTCTCTATCCCTATCTTTAACTCTCTCTCTCTAACTCTATCTCTATCCATATCTGTAACTGACTCTCTAACTCTATCTCTATCCCTATCTCTAACTCTCTCTCTATCTCTAGCTCTCTTGCTATTTCTATATCTATCTCCATCTTTATCGTTATTCCTCTATCTCTCTCACACTATCTCTCTGTCTATATCTCTCTATCTCTAACTCTCTTGCTATCTCTATGTCTATCTCCATCTTTATCGTTATTCCTCTATCTCTCTCACACTCTCTCTCTGTCTATATATCTCTATCTCTAACTCTCTTGCTATCTCTATGTCTATCTCCATCTCTATCGTTATTCCTCCATCGATCTCACGCACTCTCTCTATCACTCTCTCTATCTCTCTCTCTATCTGTATCTGTATCTGTATCTGACTCTGTATCTGACTCTGTATCTGACTCTGTTATCTGACTCTGTTATCTGTTATCTGTTATCTGTTATCTGTTATCTGTTATCTGTTATCTGCTATCTGTTATCTGCTATCTGTTATCTATCTGTTATCTGTATCTGTATCATCTGTATCTGTATCTGTATCTGTATCATCTGTATCATCTGTATCTGTATCTGTATCTGTCTCTGTCTCTCTATCTCTATATCTCTATATCTCTATATCTCTATATATCTCTATATCTCTATAATTATATCTATGTATCTATATCTCTATATCTCTATATCTCTATATCTCTATATCTCTATATCTCTATATCTCTATATCTCTATAATTATATCTATGTATCTATATCTCTATATCTCTATATCTCTATATCTCTATATCTCTATATATCTCTATATCTCTATAATTATATCTATGTCTATCTCACTCTCTTTTATCTAAGATTCTCTTCTTCTTCCCTACATCTCCCCTCCCCTCCCCCTCCACGGTCCCTCCCCTCCCTCTCCCTCCCCTCTCTCTCTCTCTCTCTCTCTCTCTCTCTCTCTCTCTCTCTCTGTCTCTCTCTCTCTCTCTCTCTGTGCCGTGCCTTCATTCTCAAGTCTCTTTTTTACCTATCCACGATGGTTTATTACAATTTAATTTGACACCTCTCTCTCTCTCTCTCTCTCTCTCTATATATATATATATCTATTCGCTATTCCTCTCACTCTTTATCTATATCTCTAATGCTCTCTCTAACTCTGTCTCTCTCTCTCTATGTCCATCTCCATCTCTATCGCTATTCATTTATCTCTCTCACTCTCTATCTCTATCTCTATCTCAAACTCTCTCTCTCTCTATTTCTACGTCTCATGTCTCTTTTTCCCCACTCACGACGGTTTATTACAATTTAATTTTACGCACACACACTCTCTCTCTCTCTCTATCTTACTCTGATTCTCACGCACGATTCACGCAGGTTCCACTTCTACGGAGACGACAGGAGTCGGCAGGTTGAAGCCCACCACTTCTGCTCTCACCAAAACGAAGAACTTCGACAGTGTCTTATCTACGACGGCCCAGACTCCCACGCGCGTCTCATCGGCGTCGAATATATCGTCTCGGAACCTCTCTTTCTCTCTCTACCCGACAGCGAGAAGCCTCTCTGGCACTCCCACCAGTACGAGGTCAAGAGCGGCCTTCTCTTCATGCCTGCCGTTCCCCTGCTGCTGCAGAGAGCTGACCTTGAGAAGGTCTGCAAGAGCTACGGCAAGACCTTTCATTTTTGGCAGGTTGACAGAGGTGATGAACTCCCTCTTGGCCTCCCTCAGATCATGATGGCCCTCACTGCAGATGGCCAGCTCCGTGAGGACCTTGCCATGGGTTAGTGTTGCTTTCTTGTTTATCTGCTTGTGTTCTGTTGGAGGAAACAAGGCACATTTATGATCAAAATTTCATGTCATGCAGATTCGTAAGGGCATGTCATGCACATTTTCAAGTACATGTCATGCACGTTTATTATGAAAATTTCATTTCATGCAGATTTATAAATATATGTCATACAGATTTTTAAGTACATGTCATGCACATTTTTAAGTACATGTCTTGAAGATTTTTAAGTACATGTCATGCTCATTTATAAGTACATGCCATGCACAGTTATAATGAAAATTTCACAGAAGTTTAATGGCCATATCATAAGCAACTCCTGGGTTTTATCGTTTCTTCTATCCATTTTTCCTCATGGCCAGCTCCACGAGGACCTTGGCAATGGTGAGTGTTTCTTTCTTGTTATCTGCTAGTGTGATTTTGGAGAAAGCAGGGCTCTCTATTATCATAAGAAACTTCTGGGCTTAGGGTTTAGGGTTTAGGGAAGTTGCTTTTATCCATTTTTACTCATGGCCAGCTCCATGAGGATCTTGGCAAGAGTAAGGGACGCTTTCATGTTATGTGGTAGTGTTCTGTTGGAGATAACATGGCTCTCTCATTCATCAAGTACGTTTCATGCACATTTAGCATGAAAAGTTCATATAAATTTAATGGTCATGTCAGAAGAAACTTCTGTGTTTCTTTGTTTCTGGGTTTCTAGGTTTAGGGTTTAGGGGATTTGCTTCTATCCATTTTGCCTCTCATAGCCTGCTGCCTGAGGACCTTGCTGAGGGTGAGTGCTGCTTTCTTGGTCATCTGCTAGTGTTCTGTTGGACGAAACAAGGCACATGTATGATGAAAATTTCGTGTCATTCATATTCATAAGTACATGGCATGCACATATATAATGAAAATTTCATAATCGTCCTATCATAAGCAACTCATGGGTTTATTTTTTGCTGGGTTTCTCGATTGAGGGTTTAGGGTGAGGGATGTTTTGTTGTTATCTGCTAGTGTTCTGTTGGAGAAAACAAGGCTCTCTACGATCATAAGAAACTTCTGGGTTTCTCTGTTTCTGGGTCTAGGGTTTAGGGGAGTTTCTTCTATCCATTTTTCCTCATGGCTATGTCCATGAGGACCTTGCCAAGGGTGCCTCATGCTTTCTTGTTATCTGCTACTGTTATGTTGGAGAAATGAAGACTATCTCATTCATAAGTACATATCATACACACTTAGAATCAGAATTTCAAAAATATTTTATGGTATATCATAAGCAACTTCTGGGTTTATGGGGGTTTAGGGGATTTGCTTCTCTTCATTTTTCCTCTTGGCCAGCTTCATGAGGATCTTGCCAAGAGTTAGTAATGAGTTCTTTTCATCGTCTAGTGGTCTGTTGGAGAAAACAAGGCACATTTATGATGAAAATTTCATGCCACGCACATTCATAAGTACATGTCATGCATATTTATAATGAAACTTTCATAGAAATTTAAAGGTCATATCATAAGAAACTTCATGGTTTATTGCTTATATCTGTTTCATTTATATTTACTGAGATCACCTTATATTTATTTCGTTTACTTTGTTAGATTCATCTTGACCTCATAACCTTAGGTTATAAACTATAGACTAGAAGAATAAATTTTATGACAAGATTCATTTTGAAATATTTGAGTTCTCTTTGTGGTTTTTTACAAGATGATGAAAATACCCAAAACCTAGGAACATGAATTTCTTGAGAGTGCTGATAATTATTTGTTAGACTGTATTAGTTTCTGCCTGGGCTCATCTTTTGAGAAAATGTTAGTTTCTGCATTTTGAAAATATCATTTTGAAATATTAGTTTCTGCATGTGCTTGCCTCATCTTTTGAGAAAATGCAATTTAGCCTCTTCATGTTACTCTTCATCATTCCTTGAGACATTTAATCGACAAACAAATGAATTTTGTGTTCTTTCTTGGACAAGAAATTATGCATTACTTCGGTCGTATATATTGTTGGTATTGTTGGTATCTACCAATATCATAGACACATTACTAGTGTAAAGAAGAAAATATAATATCCTCATTCATATTTTTCAACATCATACATTCATGAAGGTCATAGCTGGATTCTCGTTTATGACAAGTAATCAAGTCACATCTTGCCATGATTTTTACTGTAATAAAAAGTATCTTTAATCCTTAAAACTACGCACGGCTGATACTCTTGAAACGTACTCCTTAAACCATGATATATTTAAATAAATTGACACCGTCGTAAGTTAAAATATACCTGTAGTTTACCTTTGACCATATTTTATTTAAATAAGATGTACATGCTTCATCTTCAGAAATCATTAGTTCGTTCCTATTTTTTTGTTGCTTATAACTTATAAGTTGGTGGATCATTTGGGATTTTTGAGAGAAGTTTCTTCATCTGATGCAATTGTTCTTCTGAAATAGGGGTGGAGCAGCGATTTGGCATGTCCTTCGCCAAGGAGAGGGAAAATAGGGTTTACATGGCAGGGCCAGAGCAAGGAATCCATCCCTTGGCCAACGGAGCAGGTAAGGGCATCGCCTTGACACTGAGGGAGACCCAGTTGCCACAAGAAGAAGAGACATCGACAGTTTTCCTCTAAGCTTACACCATGCATAAACTGATGATAATGATGATAAATGGTGTTAATAATGATAATGATGACATGATGATAATAAATATGAGTGATAAGTCATAAATGAAGTTTCTCTTATGAGTACCCCATAAACTGCCAATGATGAGCAATGATGTTTATAATGCTGATTCATGATACAATAAAGAGGACAAATATAATGGATCAGTTATCGTAAGTGGCACATAAAATGATGATTATGTTTAATCCATGATGATGAATAATGATGATAAATTATGCCGGTTGATGTGATGATGAGGACTTTCATGTTTCAGATGAGGAAAGTATGATGGTTCTGATAAATATAAGTCTGATTAAGATAAGTAGATTAAATATAACCCTATACTGGTTAAGAGATGTAGATGCTATAATTAAATATAAGACCCAGCATAAATATGATCAAAGATATAGGGTTAGGGTTCTCACGTAGATAGCTAATATTAAAACACCTAAAAATGTTATATTATTGCACTTCTTTATAGTACTATAAATACTAACCAATGTATGGTGAAATATTCGCAGAAGTAATGGTATTAGCCCCCTATCTTGGTGTGTCTCCCTCCTCTCGATTCTCTCTACACGCCAATGCCTTAGTCTCTTGGCAGGAAGTCTCCCGTCCCCCCACATGTAGTGCGTGCGACATGCGCGCACCGTCCCCACAGTGCACGCGCATTCCCTGCTCGCGACGCCCGTGCCTCTAATGCCCAGCCTGCATGTCCCGCGCGCACTCATGCGCCTAGCGCCCGCGCACACATACCTTTGGCGGCCCTGCACACCCAACCTACATGTGACCTTACCCTGATTAGCCACCATTGTGCATGACGAGCACAAGCACCAAAAGGGCTCTGGCTTTAAAGATCAGGGTCGGGTGTCATCACCCCGATGCATGTGGTGTTATGCTTAAGGATTTGATCTCAAAATCCTGAGTCCATTACACTAACATTGATGGCAAGGACGTCGACACATTACCATCGGACGCGTCGCCACGGTCAACCGAACTCAACGTCTCCGCCACGGATATGCCGCCACAGTCAACCGACGTCATCACTACCGCAACAGACATGCCGCAACCGTCTCCGCCACGCACGTCTTCACGCACGCACGTCAACACTCACGCTCCGGACATGCCGCAACCGTCTCCACTACGCACGTCTCCACGCACGCATGTTCCTTCACGCGTCATGACACGTCACCAATGGCAAATCAACAACTGCCCCTTGGCGTGACATGAAGCACGACTCGTCTTTAATTTCTCGTCTTAAAGTTTTATTTTCTCTTTCCTCCAAGGCCTATATGTATAAGCCATTGTTTCAAGAAACAGTTAGGCAGTCATATTTGAAGAATTGAGTTTTCTGTTTAACTCTTCTTGGAGGACTGCCCAGCCTCCCTCTCCCATCAAACCCTAGCCGTCGTCGCCGCTGCCGCCGCCACCGCCGCTATAGTGTTTCGTCTTCGGCCGTCTCTTCTGCTTCCTCATTCTCTCTCTCTCTCTCTCTCTCTCTCTCTCTCTCAAGCCTGCTGCCCCAAGGCTGCCCAAGCTGCCCCAGCCAGGGCCGCCCCAGACCACCCAGGCTGACCCTACCAGGGCCGCCCACGAGCAGCCCAAGGCCGCCCCAACAGGGCCGCCCAAGGCCGCCCCGGTCGCCCCTGCCAGGCCGCCCAAGGCCGCGCCTAGGCTTCCCCTGCCAGGGCCGCCCAAGGCCACCCAAGGTGCCCCATACAGGGCCGCCCCAGGCCGCCCACGAGCAGCCCTAGGCCGCCCCAACAAGGCCGCCCGAGGCTGCCCAGGCCGCCCCTGCCAGGCCACCCAAGGCCACGCCCAGGTCGCCCGTGCCAGGGCCGCCCAAGGCCACCTAGGCCACCCCCAGCCAGGGCCGCCCCAGGCCGCCCAGGCAGCCCCTGCCAAGGCCGCCCACGAGCAGCCCAAGGCCGCCCAGGCCGTCCCTGCCTGGCAGCCCAAGGCCACGCCCAGGCCGCCCCTGCCAGGGCCGCCTAAGGCCGCCCAGGCCGCCCCAGGCTGCCCCTGCCAGGCCGCCCAAGGCCACGCCCAGGCCGCCCCTGCCAGGGCCGCCCAAGGCTGCCCAGGCCACCCCAATCAGGGCCGCCCAAGGCCGCCCAAGCTGCCCCTTCCAGGGCCATACTCGTTCCTCTGGCTGTACCCATCCGCCCGCCTCGCCCTCCGTCAGAACCTCACCACGACATCACCTCACTACCAGGGCCGTTCGACGCCCGGAACACCCAGACCTCACTACCAGGGCCGCTCAGCGCTCAGATTCGCCCAACCTCATCACAATCGGAATTTCTCGCATCCTCTTCACACACTTCGGTGCCGAGGTACGCATGAACTCTTTGGTGTCGAAAGTGTTCTCCGTCCAGTGTTTTCTCAAGAAGTTTCCACCGTCGTCAGAATTAGATTTGGTTTGGATTTTCCACTTCTTCTCCCTCTTTCTCGAGTGTTTCTTCGCGACGTGAATTCGAATATTGATTTCGGTGCTTAGGCAGCGTCGCGATGGGGGAAGACAGTACTCCCGCCCTCGTTAAGGGTTGAAGCTGCACCACCATATTTTCATTGGTTTTAAAGTCCGAATCCGACAGTGTGATTTCTGTGGCTGTTTTATCCCTCTAGTATCCGATCCATCCCTAGTCGTCCATCCACCCGTAGTCTGTCCCGTCAACCCAATCGTCCATTCCGTAGCCGTCCTACGTCAGACATGTCCCCACAATAAGCATGCAGGCCTTTGTGCAGTACATGCCGCCTATTTTGGGGTCTTACAACGATGATGAGGGCTAATGTAAGTGATTAGTGAACAACGATAAATGATAGGCGATAATAGTGAGGATAATCATGCTTTTGTTCGAATAGCTCTTTTTTATGTCATAGGTTTAAGATTTTCGGCTGTTCATTTCAATTATAAGAAATAACCTTTGTTAATATGCATGATCTATTTACACTCTATCATAAAACGATCTTTCTTAGTTTTTGTATTTTGTGAAAAAAGTTTAGAGATCCTTACTTACGATGAAGGTAAATTTCCCATTGACTTTGACCTTAACTTTGATTATCTTTGACTAAAAGACATTACAGGTCTTACCCATCAAGCACTAGATTCACCAATGTGTTCAATGATATAATTTTATGGGGAAATATATTATTAATTTTTAAACTTCTTGGTTTGAAGTATGCAAGATTTTTTCATCCTCCCAAACCTAACCAAGACTATTGGTCCACATTTTTGGGGCAAACCAAATTTCTGGCCCATTTTAGGTTTGAGTGTCAAGCAGGACTAAAGACTAGAAATATTATTATGATACTAAACTGTCCTCCCTGCACTCCCAATGCCACAACCCACAAAGTCAGCCCTCAACGTTGCCGCCCAACCGATCACCAGTCAAGCCACCATTGCAGCCCACATGGAGGTTGCCTCTCTTGTTCTCCTTGATGCTTTGGAACCATGATTTCTACTTAAATGTTCCACACCTATAATCAATGGCAGTCTTATCCATTAAGTGATCTGGATCGCCTCGTGTTTAGACTTGCCTTCCAAAATAAGTTGAGATGTGGCTTATGGGCTGAATAAGGTATTTATTCAATGTCTCTCATCTTATACTTTTATCCCAGTTTCATGGAAACCCAACCTAAAGCAGGCAGCAAAAGGTGGGTAAAAGCCCTTAGATACCTAGGAAAGAATAGGGGTGGCCTCTAGCCTTCTAAAATTATGTTTCTCTTCTCATCTCCCCTTTCTTTGTTTGGACTCCCTTACTATCCCTAGCCTCCAAAGGAGCGTTCAACCCCTCTTTTCCTTGGTTACTCTTCGATCATCTCCTGATCCTATGCAATACCCAAGGTATTTTGGAGCTTCTTGACAAGTCTCCAACTCAACTCAGCGCTCCATGTGAGAGTTGACTTGTTAATGTTAATGAAGCTTCTAAAGTGATATAGAATCTTCTCGAATCTTCAAGAACCTTCAAGATATGTCTAGAGTCTTCTAGATGCTTTTAGAATCTTATGGACTCTAGGATACTCTAAAAGATAATGGATCCTACTAGAAGCTTGGGGTATTTCTAGATGTTCTATAAAGATGTAGAAATCTTCTAGAGAGATGGATCTCTAAAAGCATCCAAAGAGCTCTATAAAAGGAGGTGCCTGCCTCATACTGTCAAGAATTTCGGGAGCATCCTAGATACCATCTTAGTCTGCATCTTTGTGAGCAACCTTGGAGGGTTCAAGCTAAGTTAACTAGAGAGTTGGAGAAAAGTTGGGGATAACATAACATCATGGAAAGAGGCTTTTGTGAGGAGGTGACACCAAGCATGTATCTTCTTGTTGGTTAGTCCCTTTGATAAACTTGTTCTCTTTTCTTCTTTTGTACCTTTATTGTGAACATTGATCATCCCAATCAAGAAATGTTATTTTTCTCCAATCTGTATGTGGGTTCTGTATACTCTTACCCATATACCCTTGGTGGATTCTTGAACTTATTTGGATACATATTTCAGGTTCCATTAAGTTAAGATCCTCGAAACTCCAAGAGTTGCCACCATTGTAGTCAGCAAGATCTAAGGTAGACCTGAAGGTGAGGTACCAGCATCCCAACTCTTTCCGCTGAGGATTTGTGAACACCATTGTGTGGGTTTTGAACATTGCACTACCTGAAGATGGTGACCTAGTGAAAACTTATAATAACCCTTGTGCTCAGAATTGACTAGGTTTTCTCACCAGTTTTGTCTTCATTTGAATCAAACTGGATGAAGTTTGACTTTTCTGGAAACTCAAGTTCCATGTCTTTCGTTCGAGACAAAACTTTTATGACTTAGAACCTGGTTCATAGATCAGATTCAAAGTCAACTCTGACCTAGTCCTTGATCAGCATGCCGGTTCTTCCACAATTTCAAGGCATTTTTAGAAAGACAGTTGTCCATTTTTCATGCTCTTTTAGTTAACTTTGAAGGTGCAAGTCAGAGCAGCCATCCCTGTGTATTGGCCAAGAAGGCTGCTACACAAATTAAAAATTGGCTTTGGTCAAATTTCCATGTTGTAGACATTAGTCTTTTTTTTAATGGATCCTCTGGAATAATAGGGCTTGGGTTAACAAATATCATGACATGATATTTTAATTTTTATAAATTGAAAGCTTACATCGAATTTGAATTGAACATTAGTTGACATAGTGCAACGGTGTTGAGTGATTCATCACATATGTTGTGTGTTATGATTTAAACTTTATATGGCTTGGAAATGATTCTACTTATGTAGGCCAAAGTTGATTATACTGTATCAATATACATTTCACCTATGATGTCACTTAAATGGTAAAATATGAGAAACCTTTAAGGTGAAGTCATCATTCTAACCTTAATAAACAGATGAAATCTTCTTCAAAAATAAATAAATAAAAATTGACCTCTACATAAAAGATTTTCAAATCATCATAACATATACAAAGATAAGCCACTCATTTATAGATGGAAACATGTATTAAATAACTTGATACCATGATTGGAGAAAGATCGAGATTCTCAGGGCCAAATATGAAACTAGGTATTTACCTCCATTCAACAAGAATAAATGTTATGACTGGGATGGTCGCCAGGTTTCGGTGAGGAAAACAAGCAGTCTGAATTATTGTAATGAAATTAGACCATTTATTCAAAAAACAAAATATGTTTAATTGATGATTTTGATTAACCAATATAACAATATCCTAGAAGGATTCCGATTGATCATGCAAAAGTTTCGTAATCAAAATTTGATTATCCCTTTGAGGCACCATAATCCAGACATTTTCTTCTCAGACAGACTATCTAACTGGAGAACACTCGATAATTAATTAAAATGCAATTAATACGCTTTATAAAATGAAACTGGAGAAAGATCGAGTTCCAATAACTAAAAAGAGGCTTTTAATTCCACAATCTCCGTTCTATCCAAGAGAGATTAGGTATTAATACACCATTTCCATGATTAAAAATAAACATTAATATTTCTTCAAAAAAAATAAACATTAATATAACAGGAATACAATTTCAATCATTCATGGGGAGCGATACAAATTCCATGATTTATCTTTACCAACATGATTTCCTCATATTGGTAAATCAGCGGATTAGATGAGCAGCAGAGAAATTGAACGATGAAAAGCAGGAAGAACAGGAATTATTACCACCCCCTTCTTTCATGTTTGACAGCACCAGAATTTCCCCAAAATATAGATCCGCTGAGGAACAACAAGAGGAGAACATATCAGAACTTGATTAATAGCAACACCTTGGTCTGTTGCTAGATAGAAGAAATTAGGAAAATTCAGCAAGTTTCTCAACGAGAAAAAGTTATCTATAAGTTCTTGGAAGTAGTAGTCAAAATTCTTAGAAGTAGTAGCCAAAATAGAATATTTATTCTTGGACGTAGTAGTCAAAATTCATATATAGGAAAATGCTAATTCTATAGGTTATTGATTGAGCAGTGAGGAAAATAGTTTTATTTTGAATAACCAAAATTCGATTAATATACCTATGATTGTTGACATGAACAACATCGATACAAAAGAAATCCAGGATAACGAAAAATAGCGAGTGATGGAAGCAAGTTGGATGGCGAACAACTTACCAGTTTCTGTTTCGGTACTCTTTTATGTACAGTGCACATATTTACGGGCTCAACATTTCAATTATCATCTTTGCGTCTGGAAAACACAAAAAAGATAAGTTTCCTATTTTTTTCAAAAATGACATCCATTCAAAAAAAAAATTTTAATGCAGGATGATTGGGCACAGAACACAAATACTGAGTATATGGATGTTTGTCAATGAGTCTTAAGAGGTTCTAATCCTTGAAAAAAGATATGATATGAAAGAAAAATAGACAAGATCAAAGAAAGAGAAAGACAAAGTTGATTCAACAGTGGCCTGAACTTTTCCTTTTTCACCTGATTTCTTTTTTATATATTTAAATAATAAATTGTACTGTCATAAATAATTAACAAAATTTTTTATAATAAGATGCTAACTGGGTTAGGCGCTAGGTATTTTGTAAGGAACCCCAAAAACAGAAATATTATGTCAAGACCCCGCCAAGGGTTTACCAGAGATGGAAGACGAAAAGGCCCCCTGACGTTTCAACTTCCCCCGGGGACGTTTTGACTCCCGACCAACCCTCTATTTAAGAGAGGAGACAAGGGAGCTGGGAGGCACGAAGAAAATCCTATCGTGAGTCCTCTCCCTTCTCTCTCACCCTTTTCCCCTGACCCTAACTCCTCTCCTTTCTTGTTCCTACAGCGACCTTCAACCCTGCAACCGAGCCTCCTGGTGACAACCGGAGCAAGCTTGCTCCACTCCATTCCTTTCCGTTTCCCTCTATCTTTTTCCACCTTTTCCCATTTGTTCTGTGTTCGAACTTGGTTGAGGACAGCATTTTGGAGTTTTCATTACGAGTGTCAGTGGGTCTCAACATATTACCTCCATCAAATGTTCGTCTTGAAGGAAACGGTGCTCTGACGATGTTGATGCATCACGACTATCATACTGAAGAATCCTTAGCTTCCCTTCCTGCAATAAGTAAACGAATTTTTGCAATATTCATCTCATTAGAAAAATTGCGCAAAATAATTACCTTGGTTCCATAAACAAGACCGCCTCCGACTAGTGGATGAAAACAAGCAACATTAACTTCATCCTCTGCACTGGGAAGAACCCTCACGAGCTCCATGTCTGAGGCCCTATAAACCTAGTGTTGTAGAGAAAGAAATAATTAAAATCACAGATAAATTTGACACCTTTAATCACTCATTATTTATTAGCTCGGTTTCATTTCATGGTATATACACAGTAAATCAACTTTAAAAATATATAAATGAGCTAACAACCAATTTGACTACTCCGGAATGCTTTTCTACTCATTGTTCTCGATATTATCTTATATTTGAACCATTTTCCGCAGCTTGTTCATCAGGTACGAGATGGCCTTTTAGATTATTTCTTTTTTTCAGATTATCCAACCACGAAATCAAATATCCCAACTACGTTTATTCAGGTATGAATGCTGTACACGAGGCACTTAATAAAATCATTGTTAGGGATCTCCAGTGAAATATCTCAGACAAACGGAGAAGCATTTTATTTTTAAACGGATACTAAGGGTATTACTGAAATATCTAATTGAGAAATCAGCATCACGATTCCTACGTGTATCTAATTTTATTCCTGTGTATCCAATTTCATTCACAAATTATTATATTCTTGAAGTTGGAAGCAGTTGATATGAAGTAAAATATTCTCCAATTTTAAAAAAATCGTTGGAGATATAAAAACTTAGGCAATAGACTTTAATTCGAAACTCCAACTCCTTGAGGCTGAATAAGCCCTCCTTCAGTGCCGCACAACCGCTTGTTCCTCCACTTAGGGTTTCACAAAAATAAAGCCTCAATTACTGATTCTTGCAAATGGCCAGTTTAAATACCAACTTACAGTTAATTGGGCCTGGGCACACATAAATTAAGTGAACCTATTCCCAACAAGGGATCAAGTCACTTCAAAAATGTGGGCCACTTATAATATATGCCTACTTAATTACAAGCTCATTAAAATCAAAGAAACAAAGGCCTGGGCCACTTATAACACGTAGCCCAATCAAATAGAATAGTAAAACCAACGGGATGCTGAAAATAACTAGATGCATTTTTGCACCGAGACTTTGCAAGGTCAGCAAATGTATCCAAGTCTTGGAATCAGTTGTCCAAAATACCAGAATTAACTCCATTATTGAGGCTTCCTGTCATTTGAACATGCACTTTTCTGCCTCTCATTACTCCAGTATATTTTATCAATTCGAAACAGAGCTATCTCAAAGAATCAAGGCCCATCGGGTAATTGAACGAAACTTCGTGACGCCGTGTCAATGGAATGCCTAAAACTCTAAAAAAAATTCATCTTCAAACACCGACATGTTGACCTGTTTACACATTACTGGCTCGATCAGACATTCAATATCCACTTATTCTCTTCTCCTTGGATTTTTAGGGCCCTACTAGCATCCTAATGGATGGGATCAGATTAAAAGGTTTGATAAACAGCCCCAATATTGATCCAATCCAGCCAAACTGACAACCCAAGTCGAGCTCAAAATGAGTCTGTCAATCTGATTGATCGGATTAACCACATCAATCAGCTCATTTTGTTGAATGGAATAACGGATCGAATTAGGCACCACCATATATGGTGAAATAAGATGGCAAGACCATAATGAGTTTAAGATAGAGAAAGGGCAACATCCAGGCAGGGACTGTAATCCATATCCAGAATCTGTTATCGGATAACGAATACTGAATAATGTCAATCCTTGTTACAGTATCTGTTATATTTAATATAATCCCTGACCGTTTTGGATTTCAGATGATTTACAGGTTTCGATATCTAATAACGATATCGTATGAAATAAAAGCAAAATATATACCTAGATTTACAGGTAACAATATCAATGTCGTTACTGTAATTGGCTCTGGGATATTATTATCCTAGGCAGATTCCAGGGCTCTCGATATCCATTACCATTATTTGATATCCAGTACAGTTCTGATATCTGATATCAATATGGTAGCGGACTGCTTTTTGAGGATAACGCACATCAAAGTATTCGGTAACAGAAATAGGATACAAAACCGTTAGTCACACCCTACTTGGATATGGATGCCGTTAGTTTCACCCTACTGCCACATGACAAGCTCGATGAATCTCATATTGACAGTTTCTAAAATGTGGAGCGGAATAAAGATTTCATACCCCATGGCTAAATCATGATTGCCCATGAGAGAGCATGAGATAGAGACCGGAGAAAGTGTTTTTGTTTTGATCACGATTGAGTCTGATGACTCCCCCATTTGATCGTTTTAATTGATCATGATCGATCAAAAATCAGATTGATCGAAACCCAGATAAATCGAAATAGCCTAAAAGATATTTTTAAAACACAAAAAGCTGAGCATCTAAGGCTTATACCAAATCCCTGGAAGAGTCCAGGGAACATAGTATAAGAAAAACATCGGATTGCAACAAGAAGAGCTTCGGATAAAATCTAAGGCCATTCGAAGAGCATAATTGGATACGTTGAGATTCATTCAAAATAAAGCAGGACACGTCGCAATAATCTACCTCCAAAATCGTGAAGATGGGGAGAGTCGTTTCCCCATTGCAGACGACACTTCTTAGAAGAGAACTATGTCTCCGACCATATGCCAAAAGTATGTGCTCAGACGTGGGTGAGAACTACAGAGAAGAACCAAGAAATGAAATTAGAAATTGCACAAAATTTCACTTTCCCGAGAGATGAGAGAGGAACAAAAGGACAGCTGGATAAAGAATGCTACACAGTTTTTAAACGTGATTCGCCGGTTAATTAGAATAAAATAGAATGTTTGAGAGTAATTAGACGGAAATTATCTGGGCCTACGTTATGTTTTCTGTTCTGAAAAAAAACCACGCAAGAGTCATGACAACAGAAAAAACCGAGGCCAACTCTAAAATTTCAACCCAGAACCCACTGCAATGTTGCTTCAGAATAAGAAATTCTTGAAGAGACCGTTTCCAGGGCAACTTACCTGGATAGAAGTCAAACAGTGAGCGGCCCTGATTGCCCTTGATGCAAGAACTGCCCCAAACCTAATTCCACAAGAGATAAAGTGAAAAGAATCATATAATTTTCCTCCGGCAGCAAATCATGAGAAGAAAAAAATCAGTATCAAAGTTTGAGAATATACGTTATCTCCTCAAGGGAATACACACGAAGCTCATACATAACTTGGTGAGAAGAAATAGGGTGTCGTGTAGGGGACGTTGCCGCTCCCAAAGTATTTAGTTGCGTTTGTGGTGACAAACCATGATCAACCTCCATATGAGGCAGCACACAAGCAACACATGCAGCGAGATATCTCCCACAAGGTGAAAAGTGGGCGCCCATCTCACTGAAATCAACAACTGGTTAGCTACACCACGAGATGTACTAAAACACATTTTCTAATATTGTCAACAGACTTAACCCAAGAAATGAATACAAATAGTGGAAAGATCAGAATGGAAATAGATCAGATTGGAATATGGACAACCCATTCAATTTGTTCTTTCTCAAATTTCATACATACACACACAGATTCAAGTTTGATTGATATTTGTGGAGCTCAACCATCCCTCCCGAAAACAAAGATTTGAAATGGTCCATAATATACTGAGTACTCGGTGAAACTCATTCAAATACAGACAAGTGTGAAACTCAAAGCTAGTTTTCATAGTTATTAAGAAAGATTACAAAAATAATGGTCGTAATAACAAAGTTGTCTGGGGTTTGACGTACCTGCACAGAACAGCATGCGGTATTGTCAACCTACATCTCTCTGAGTCCAGTGGAGCGCATGGGTTGTGAATTTCATGCAGCCAAATCCTTAGCTTCACCGTGCATGGCAATTCTGCAGCTGCAGCGGCCACCAAAGACGCCGCCACTTCAGAACCTATGTTGCTCCCTGCTAACTGAGACCTGGTCTCATCATTCTGAGCAATGCCTTCCGAGTCTATGAGATCCAGGAGACGAGGACGAGAATGAGGACGAGAGCTCGGTCGTGTTGCTGCCCTTGTGACCTCAACATAGCGAGCTTGAGGCAATTCTAATGGCAGAACTTCAGGCCCCGTTCCAGGCACAGAAGAATATGCTCCTTCCACCGTGTTACTCAGGGGTAGAATCGGGTGTAAACTTCCCTGCCTCAAACCCATTAGCCACCCGGGAAAATATGGCAGTGGGCATGATCCAGCCTCTAAACTCCTTGCCAGATTCTGACTCTCTGTGTTTCCTAGATTTGCAGGCCGACGGGAAGGTCCGCTGCCTTCGGGCTCACCATTATTAGCAGGAACGATAGGGGATCTTTCATGTGATATTAAGGCATTCAGACCTTGGATTGTTTCTTCCATATTCATTTCGACATCCACATCAGCGTTGCCTAAATCAGCAGGAGAGAAGCCCGGGACTGATTCTGCTGGGGCAGAATTAGACTCCTCAACTCTCATGGGAACAACTAAACCCGAAGACGATGGCAGCGTATACTCATGCCTCTGCAGTGCACTAGCCATGCCAGCTGGCCTAACACCAACACCATCCTCTGATTGAAAATCTGCGCCACTGCCAATAGTGACTGCTGACATCATCATGTAAGCAGGAGAAGAGCTATTCTCGAGATTCCCAAGGGAAGAAGAGCAAGAATTTGAGACAAAGACTGTAGGAGGAGGGTACTTCGAATACCCTGAGGACGTTGCCAGTGTTAGCGGAGAATCCGAAGAGTCAAGATAATTGACCTGGTTTGAAAGTTTTCAAAGAGAAATAATTCAGACCACCTGATCGGAGAAACTGGAAGCTGCAGAAAGATTCACCAATAAACCCTAACCTCGGCAGTCAAAAGAAACGGAGCAGAGAGCGGGTGAAAATGCACAGCCCTCAGCGATCGACGAGTTTTCAGAACAATAGCGGGAGAAGATGATTCTCCAGTACTCTTGTAATTCCAGATGAACAACTGCAACATGGTAGCAATTTCATCATCATAGAGCTTCACAGAAGACTCAAAATCCTTCAGAAGATAAGTAGAATTTTGGTGATATGGCAACCTACCCTGTGTCCCGAAGCTACAGCGATAAAATCGCCTTGTGCATGGAATGCAATAGAAGCAATGGGACGATCTGAAGAAAGAAATAAAGAAATAATGTGAAGCTGATTTAATTAGTCAGGGGCCTAAAGAAAATACTTTAATGGGATCGGACGTGCCACAGTGAGTAATTAAGAAAACTAAGAAACCAAATGGACGCACAAAAAACGTGTGAGCATATGCAGTCATCCGTGTTTGCATCCCACAGACGAACTTCATGATCTAGGCTGCCACTTGCGACAATGTGAGAATGTAACGGATGGAACCTAACCTGAAACAAGGGAGCACAAATGATGAGAAGAATAAGTAATTTTCCCAATAAATAAGAATGAATAGAAATGTTCTCCTGAAAGATATGCCAATCAAGGTATGGCATAATGGAACAATAGTGTCGTTCAGAAATCAAGTATGGCATGAAAGGGAGGACATTTCCCCTTCAAAAAAACGAAATAAATGAGTAATTATAAAAAAGAATTATCAGCATGGCTCCTCCAAACAACCAGCAGAGTAGACAAAAAGCCATTTTTTGCTCCAACAAACTCTCATTATCAGTTCACCAGATGTCGTTGATCTTGTTCTCAAAGATGGAATCAGGACATGACTTAACCAACAACTACAATTCATTTGATCATCTATTGAGTTTGTCAAAGAGAATCATTAAAATTTTCACGAAATGGTAATACATTATAAAGAATTTAAGATTTCAAAGCAGAAATAAAATCAGAGGGTTCGCACAATTTAAATGAAAAGAAACTAAGAAAATGAAGAAAAAGCATGAAAAACAATAAAAAGGAAAAGGTCAATGCAGGCAATAGATAATCAATCAATAGAAATTAGAGTAAAGATAAGCAAAACAGATGTGTTTTTTATGAAACTTACCACCCAAGGTGTTCGTCGATGGCCACTCAATACCTTCAGCCGCTTCCCAGATTGGCAGTCGGAGATTTTAACAGTGTGATCCCCGCTGTGTATAATAAAAAAATTAACATAAAAGGCAAATGACATAAAAATAAAGCCAGACAGGTCTCTCTTACTGCGTTGAAGCTAGTTTCTTTCCATCGGAACTAAATGCTGCTGCTATTGTCGACCTTGGGGGAGGTAAAAGAGGGCAGTAAGTGGCAGTTAAATGCTGCAGTGAATCTGCTTCGACCCTGGACAATGAAAAAGAATCTGAGAGCTCAATCTTTGCATTGATAAACGATAGATTCTAGAACATAGATATGCATAGAATGAACATTGAATGTAATTACCATGACTCCAAAGAACGCTTCGCGTCCACTGCAAGGCACTCTGGTCCACAGACATATTCACTACGTTGTGAAATGCCACCCAGTAACCTCCGCGACGATTTTCTAGTCTGGGGTGAAATCTCCCTCCATGCCAGAACCAGGAAAACATTCCTACGGCTGGCAAGAAATAGAAAATATAAGAAAAAAATCATGCTGGAAGTCAAGGTAACAACATCCTCCGCCAAAGATCTCAGAAAAATGGTGGTTTGGATTGAACTGCAAATCAGCACACGAGTAGAGTTTTATTCTGAAGAAACACGAGTAGAGAAATGGTTCAGGCAACAAATAAAAAAACACAGATGATAAAGCATGAATCACATTGATTTGTGGAGATTAAACAATCCAAAAGGAACCATCTTTTGCTCCAGTTTTACATCTTCAATACGAAATGAGAACGAACACTCTTAAGTGTTGGATTCTGGTGTTGGCCGTGTTGATTTTAGTTGGGAATTCACCCGGTTAGAATAAGCAACAAATTTCATTTTTTCAGAATCAAATGCGAAAATTCATAGGCTTTTGATTCAAGAGTGTCCACTAGAGGCCTCACTGGCGCCAGCTCATTCGACCACCTGCAGAAACCCTAGCAGAAGGGAAGGATAAGAACAGACATGCTATTTCCTCCTCTTCGTGAGAAGTCTGTAACATTATATTAGGGGACAATGTGGACCACTCTGCTTGAGTGGTCTTTATTTGGGCCAACCACAAACGACCTAAGATATTGGATATGCGAACAAATAATGCCCAAGTGGCCCATCCGCAGACAAACGGAGCATCAAGGCAGATAAGCAGCAAGAGAAGAGGATAAATCCAATAAAAAAGGGTAAAACCATAGATAAATCAGTAAACAATAATGCAAATGAGTAAATATTACACGAGAGTTTCAGAAGGACGCCTCTGTAGCAGCAAATCATCTAACTAGCTTCAGTTTGAACAAACAGACTATGAATTGGGAGAAGCACGTCTCATTTGACCTTGGTAATCTAAGGTTTGAATCGTTCTTCGTCAGATCAGTGGTAACCTAATCCTATCACAATTATTAGCCCGGCCACATAAGATAGATAACAAAAATAGAAATCAAGGACACAAGAGAATGAAAAAAAAAAAAAGAATCACGAAAGAACTTGAAAAAATGATAAACCCAATTTTCTTACTTGGATTCG
Organism: Wolffia australiana; assembly: GCF_029677425.1. Classification (NCBI taxonomy): domain Eukaryota; kingdom Viridiplantae; phylum Streptophyta; class Magnoliopsida; order Alismatales; family Araceae; genus Wolffia; species Wolffia australiana. Next base: position 3,484,109 of record NC_135854.1, on the reverse strand, counting down.
GGGAAATTAAAGTATATGAATCGAACGAAAATAGAAAAAAATAGTATTTGAAGACGACCGAATATGTGATAAAAACGTTATCCAACCTTATCCTTGGAGGAGCATCTGAAGTACATTCAAAATGGGAGGTAGACGGCGAGCTAAACTTAGATGCTTTAGAATAATCTGGCCAGGATTGAGTCATTTCTGCGTCAAATGCCAGCCTGAAATTTCAATCCAGTCATAATAAGCGTGGTTTCAGCAAGCAAATGAACAAAACGAATGTCAATAACAGCTCGAACAGCAGAAAAGCAAAGGAGAAAGGATAGCAATCTGAAGTGATACCGTGCGTTCCTGATAAGAATTCGAAAACGAGAAATCCAGAAATAGGAATCCAATCAAGAATTCCCTGGCCAGGATTGAGTCATTTCTGCTTCAAATGCCAGCCTGAAATTTCAATACAGCCTCAATAAGCGTGGTTTCAGCAAGCAAATGATCAACACGAATGTGGATAACAGCTCGAACAGCAGAAAAACAAAGGAGAAAGAATAACAATCTGATATGGTACTGGTCGTTCTCCATAAGAATTCGAAGAGGAAAAATCCCGAAATACAGCATCAATTTCAATACAATAAGCATGGTTTCAGCGAGCAAATGATTAACACGAATCTCGACAACAGCTCAAACAGCAGAAAAGGAAAAGAGAAAGGATAACAATCTGATATGAGACCGGTCGTTCTCGACAAGAATTCGAAGAGGAAAAATCGCGAAATCGCGAAATCGTTCTAGTCTGGCAAGGATTGTGTCATTTCTGCTTCAAATGCTAGCCTGAAATTTCAATACAGCATCAATTTCAATACAATAAGCACGGTTCCAGCAAGCAAATGATCAACACGAATGTCGACAGCACCTCAAACAGCAGAAAAAGCAAACGAGAAAGGATAACAATCTGACATGATACCGGTCATTCTGGACAATAATTCCATGAGGAAAAACCCCGAATCAGGAATTCAATCAAGAATCGTCCTGAGAAACAACACGATTAGAGAGAAACAGAGAGAGAGCGATCGAAATACCACAATGTGAGGGACTCCAAGCGGCCGGATCGGCGATTTTCTTCGGGATCGGAGGATCTCTCGCTCTCCTGCCCACCGACGAGGTCAATACCAGAATTCTTCTTGCCCTTTCTTGAAAAGTAGTAGTTCTAGGGATCGGGGATTCGAACTGATCGTTCGAATGTTCGATCGGATCGAACATTCGAACGATCAGATCCGAACCTCGATCAGACCCGCATAGGATTCCATATTCGAATAGGGTTCGGATCGTATGTTTTGATCCGGCCCATTGGTCGGATCCGATTCGATTCGAACCGACAGTTCGGACGAATCGGAAGGAATTGTTCTATTTAATATAAGGACTCTGCTACGCGGGCAACTGGTTGCCCCCGTCGAATCTTGGGCAACCGGGACACGTGGAAAAAAACTACGTGTCGTCCCAGGATTGGACCAACCGGTTGGCCAATTTTTATTGGCGCTCTTCTTTCGCGCTCTCTCTCTCGCCCATTTCATTTTACTATATGTTCTCTCTCTCTCTTCCCGGCGATTCTCCAGCCTCCGGAAAGCCCCGCCACCAGTCACCGCAGCCGCCGCCTTCTTCTCCAACACCGTCGAGGGTGACATCACCGTCGGCATCACCACTCCGGCATACGAAATCATCACTCCGGCAACACTATAAGCTGATCCCTGCATACGAAAGCTTGCACGAGGCCGCTGCGAACATGCAGATCGAGGACAGAGATTTGTCCTCCGTCTTGCGGTTCACACCCGACGAGCTCGGCAACCATCTCTCCGACTTGTTCTTCGGCGATGCCTCATCGGGGTCGAGCACTCTGCCCGTTTTTTATTCTTCTGAAAGGTCCAGGGTTGAAGGTTCACCCGTGTCACCCGCACAGGTCACGATCATCTGATGTTAGTTGTGAGTCCGGTGCAAAGAGCAAGAATTTCCGCGTCAACAAGTTCTTCCATATCTCGGTGTTTTTCCTCTGTCTGAAATCCGTCTTCTTTGAGATCCGAGTCTTTGGAATCGTTCTTGTGGTTGGAAGTGGAAATTTTCTCGAATCTGCGCCTGTTTCGAATCGTTCTTGAGTTGGAAATCACATTTTTCTGGACACAATTTGAGTTATTCTGCGGAAAGCTTCGTCATCTTCAGGACGCCGAATTCTAGGTTTCCTGCGGAAAAATCCGTCATCTTTGAGATCCGAGTCTTTGGAATCGTTCTTGCAGTTGGAAGTGGAATTTTTCTCGATAAATTTGAGTCAGTCTGTGGAGAGATTCCTCATCTTTGGGGTCTGCGCCTGTTTCAAATCGTTCTTGAGTTGGAAATCACATTTTTCTGGACACAAGTTGAGTTATTCTGTGGAAAGCTTCATCATCTTCGGGACGCCGAATTCATGTTCTTCGAGGTGCCCAGGCTCTCACCCTCTCTTCCCTTCCACCGACGCCCATAGCCTCGAATCCCCAAATCTTCTTCACTCTGTAGACTCTGATCCGCAGATTGGTATAGAGATTGCTACAGAGACACGCCGCCGTTCATGGTATAGAGATTTCCACACCAATTTCCATGCCATGTATAGAGAGAGAAGAGAGAGAGGAGTACAAAGAATAAGCTAAGAAGAATGTTATGGTAAAGAAGAAGAACGCGGTGAAGAAGAAAAAGAAAAGAAATGCTACACAGAAAAAGACGAAGAAGACGGAGAAGAAGAAGAACAATGCGAGGAGTGAGGCGGGAAGAGGAGTGAGACGCACAAAGTAGAGAGCGGAGTGCAGCACACAATACGAATAGAGAAAGCGAGAGAGTAAGAAGAATAAGAATAAGAAGAACGTTATGGTGAAGAAGAAGAACGATGTGAAGAAGAATATAGGAAAATGAAGACACAGTCACTGGAGGATCGCCGGAGGACCGCCGGGAAGAAAGAATAAGGAAAATGAAATGGGCGAGAGAGAGAATATCGGGAAATTAAATGGGGCTTTCCAGAGGCTGGAGAATCGCCAGGGTTGTTTCGCCGGAGAATCGCCACAGTTGTTTCGCCGGAGAATCGCCGGGCCTTGGAGAATCGCCGGACGAGCGTATTTTCGCGGGAGAAATGGAATAAACCATATTTTTTTCCGGAGTTCTTTTTCCACGTGTCCCGGTTGCCCAAGATTCCTTTGGGGCAACCGGTTGCCCGCGTAGCAGGGTTGTTAATATAATAACAAATAAATATGTATCGTAAATGTAATTTGAGTGAAATAAAGAGGGAACCAAAGAAGAGAGAAAGAGCATGAGAGAGAGAAAAAGAGACTGAGAGAGCTAGAGAGAGAGAACAAGAGACATAGAGCGAGAGCTAGAGAGAGAGCAAGAGACAGAGCGATAACTAGACAGAGAGAGCCAGAGACATAGAGTGAGAGTTAGAGAGAGAGAGAGCAAGATACAGTGAGTGAGAGCTAAAGAGAGAGAGCCAGCGACATAGAGCGAGAGCTAGAGAGAGAGAGAGAGAGCAAGATACAGCAAGTGAGAGAGAGAATGTGAGACCAAGAGAACTAGAGACAGAGAGAGAAAGAGAGAATACGAGACCGAGAGAGAGAGAGAGAACAAGAGATAGAGAGCGACAGAGAGAATGCAAGCCCGAGAGAGCTAGAGAGAGAGATCAAGAGATAGAGAGTGTGAGAGAGAATGCAAGACTGAGAGAGCTAGAGAGAGAGAGCAAGAGACAGAGACAGAGAGAATGTGAGACTGAGAGAGAGAGAGCAAGAGACAGAGAGAGAATGCGAGACTGAGAGATCTTGAGAGAGAGAGAGAGAGCAAGAGACAAAGAGCGAGAGCTAGAGAGAGATAACAAGAGATAGAGAGTGAGAGAGAGCTAGAGAGAGAACAAGAGATAGAGAGCGAGAGAGAGAGAATGTGAGACCGAGAGCGCTAGAGAGAGAGAACAAAAGATAGAGAGCGAGAGAGAGAATGTGAGACAGAGAGAGCTAGAGAGAGAGAGAACAAGAGATAGAGAGCGAGAGAGAGAATGTGAGACCGAGAGAGCTAGAGACAGAGAACAAGAGATAGAGTGTAAGAGAGAAAGAATGCGAGACTGAGAGAGCTAGAAAGGGAGAACAATAGATAGAGAAGAAGAGAGAGATAGAACAAGAGATAGAGAGCGAGAGAGAGAACAAGATATAGAGAGCTAGAGAGAAAGAACGGGAGACCAAGAGAGCTAGAGGGAGAGAAAACGAGATAGATAGAGAGTGTGAAGGAGAGAGAGAGAGAACAAGCAGGAGGGAGAGAGAGAACAAGCAGGAGGGAGAGAGAAAGCCCAAGGGAGAGAGAGGGAGAGAGCACGAGAGAGTGAGAAATGGAGGGAGATAGAAAGAGAGAGGGTGAGAGGGAGACAGAAAGAGATAGAGAGAGCAAGTAAGAGAGGATGAGAGAGAGCAAGGAAGAGAGACAATGAGAGAGAAACATGGAGGGAGTAAGAGAGGGATGACATGAGAGGGAGAAGGAGAACGAGTAAGAGAGAGAACAAATGAGAGAGGGAGAGCGAAGAAGCATAAGTTGTTAGAAGATGAAGTATACAAATGGAGTGGAGAAGACGAAGTAGAAGTTCAAGAGAATGGGATGAGAGAAGAAAGTCCCATAAAAATTGATCAAGTCTTTATCCATCCTTGTAAAGATTGAGGGAGTAGATGAGCGTCTTTGTATTTATGACGATATGGCAGCGTATGAGTATCACCATGCTTAATGAAATGATGACACATCGGGCTGGACGTATCGGGAAGTGGAAGTAGTTGAGGTGTGGCTTGACGCAGCATAGCGACGGCGACTGTATGACATGGTTGTAGCAGGTGTTGTGATGTCTCTCTAGGAACGTTCCTTTATACGATGTAGTGGCGGCTGACGTTATTCGGTGGCTTGAGGACAGATGTCAACTCACCTCGTACGGTGTAGTGGAGGCACTGGTGGCTGGTGACAATTGGAGACTCGAGGATAGGTATTGGGGCTCGTCATGTCAAACATGCTTTAAAAATCCCCCGCAAAGCCACGGTGGGTGACACATTGAGTTTTGAATGAAGCCATCGAAATCTTTGCTTGGATAAAGATTTAGTGAGGAAATCTGAAAGTTGATGATGTAGGACAACTAGGGAAAAAAGACGACTAAGGGGACGAGTATGACTAGGACGGGTGGAGGATGCAGTACGGGTTTGGATGGAGGGATTAAACAGACCGCAGAATCCACACGAGCGAATTCGAAAACTTAAAACCAATGAAATAATGGTGGTGCAGCCCCACTCCTCGTCAAGGGCGGGAGTACTGTCTTCAACCACCGCGACGATGCTGAAGCACCAAATGCAATACTACCAATTCACATCCGCGGGAAATCTCACGAAAGAAAGAATTTGTGGAAGTTCCAAGAAAATCAAATCAAATCTGACGGCGGTGGAAGAATACTCGCGGAACACTAGACGAAGAACACTCGACACCAAAGAGTTCAGGCGTACCTCAACACCGTAGTGCGTGACGAGGCTGCAGGAAATTCAGGTCATGAGGTGGATGGGCGATTCGAGCGTTGTATGGCCCACTAGACAAAAATATCTGGGCATTTCGGGCGTTGAACGGCCCTGGTATTGAGTCGTTCGCGCTGGCAGGGTTTCTTGATGTGTGAGGGCACGTGGACGAAGAGAAGAAGCCGGCGGATGCAAGCGAGCATAGGTGCAGGTGACACCGACGTGCGTAGGTGGCCGTGAGTGGGGCAGCCGGCGCTGGCGTCTGGCGCGGGCGGCCCTTAGCGGGGCGGCCGGCGCTGGCGTTTGGCATGGGCGGCATTAGGCGGGGTGGCCTGCGCTGGGCATTGGCGCGGGCGGCCTTGGGCGGGCGGCTTGCGTTGGGCATTGGCACGGACGGCCCCGGGGTGGGGTAGCCGGCGCTGGCGTCGCGCGCCATGGCAGGCGGCGTTGCGCGGCGTTAGCGCGCAGCGGCAGCGCCGGCGGCCTTGGGCAGGCGGCCTGCGCTGTTCGTTGGCACGGGCAGCTCTGGGCGGGCGGCCGGCGCCAGGCGTCTAGCATCGGCGGCCCTGGGTAGGAACGGCCTGCACTGGAGAAACGGGTGCTAGCGAAGAGGTAGAAGAGAAGAGAGAGAGAAGGGGAGGGTAGAAGAAAGGAGAGGGAGAGAATGGGCGAGAGAGAGAGAGAGGAGAGGGGGTAGCCGGCGGCGGCGACGATGGCAACGACGGTGGCGGCGACCTGAGGGAGAAGGGAAAGCTAGGGCAGGTCCTCCAAGAAGAGTTAAAGAAACTCAATTCCTGAATTATAACTTGCATGTCTGTTTCTTGGAACATTGGCCTATACATATAGGCCTTGGAGGAAAAAGAAAATACAGTTAATAAAAACAAAGATGAGCGACATGGTTTCGTATCACGTCAGGGGGCAGTTCTTGATCTGTCTTTGGCGACGTGTTAGGATGCGTGAAGGGGCGTGCATGGGTGGAGACGTGCCTGATGCTGGCATGTTGACTTGGTTTGGTGATGATGGCGGCGTGTCCTTAGCTGTGGCATTGACTTCAGATGACGGTGGTGGCGCTTCCGGTGTCGATGTGTTGACGCTGTCGCCACCAGCTGATCATTTGTAGAAAGAAAAGAAACCTTAAGTGAACCAGGCGACTCATGTTGACAAATGAAATGGAACACAATTTCAATATATTTTGTGTGTGCATGAGACACAGGATACTTACTAAGATAGGTGGCGCTTAAATTAATACATCATATAGCAGGAGATGTACCTGAATGGAGTTGAAGTTCATCAAGAAGAGATTCGATCCAAATTATTCAATAGTTTCATGAGCAACAGATTTGTATTTGGCTTTGGTACTAGATAATGGCACTGAAGATTGTTTCTTGGTGCACCAACTTTCCAAATCGGGACTGAAGTACATAAGGTACCCTTGTGTAGATTGATGATCAGTGGAGTCACCGACTCAGTCAGAGGCATAGAATACATTTAGTGGCATTATAGAGGAAGGAGAAAAGGATTTAAAAAAGTCAAATGTACCTTTAAGGCACCTTAATAGATGCTTAACAGCTGCCCAATGAGCTGGCTTGGGGTCGTGCATGTTTTGACATGCCTGATTCCTACACCGCAAGGTGTGTCGAGTGTACCACCCTCCCTAGCCCGGGTACTAGTGTCACTTAAACCTACTTCGATTTGGCCTACGCCGACGGCATAGTTGGTGAAGAAGGGTGTTGATAAGTGCTCCAAAACCCCACCTAGGGGCTACTTTTTGGGCAAAGGGAAAGAGGTTCAGTTCCCTACACCAACCTCAAATGCATTTGCCTTTCATGAGGTAGCAGATGGATTGTCCTCTCGACCCCCCACATAAGTGCCCCACATGTTGCTCTAACTTCCCCTCCCCGTAGCTCTTCTTGGCCTATATCCTCTTGACCCTCCACATCACTCCCTGCTCATCATCCGTCCCCCGTCCTTCACCCTCATCTCCCGTTATTGATAGAAATTCCCTTCCTAAACCTTCCTCACCTTGTCCTACCTCTCCCTGATGCGCCCAGACATCCTCCACCACACGTACCCCTCGTCAACCATCTCCTAGCCAGTCAACACCTTCCTTTTTCCACTTGACCTCCCACAACTTTCATCAATTCCACCACCACCCTTCCCACTCACACCCACTCATAGATCCACTTCCCCACCCCCCCGACATACCCACCGTGCCCCTCCCCCACTCATACGACCATTCCACTTCTCATATACCACTTCTCTAGCCTCTCTTCCTAGTAATGACACATGTGGGGATACTAGTGGACTTGCTTCCACGGGAGAGGAGGACAACACCACCATATCTGAGGACTTGGATACGGACACTCCACCCGATCATGCTTCAGATACACCGCACCCTTGATGCATATATAACGTACGATCGAGGGTGCGCCACGTGAGCCAATAGTCCTATGCTTCTAAGTTTCATTTGAAATTGTCTAGGGATAGGCAACCCTCTCCTCTAGTCTCATCTCCTCTCACTCATAAATAAGCACAAACTAAGAATAGTTGAGCTTATTGAGCTGATGACTACCTTGGATAGCACACACTCTATTATGAGGGAACTCAGAATGGATTATGTCTATTGTCACTCCTAGAATAATATCTGACTATTTTGGACACAAGACTATTTGTTGGAGCTTTGACGAATGGACCCAGTATGTCACCTTCATTGTACAGCTCTCCTCGGTGCCCTACATGCTCATAGTAGTCTATGCATCGCATAGATACCTCGAGCAAGAGGACTTATGGGGGGGAACTTGTCCAACATATGCAAACCCACCCATGACGTGTTGATCTCCCTTGGTATCTACCAAGATATTTCAATTGCATACGAGTAGTTAGTGAACACCATGGAGGTCGGCCGCCCAAGCCGCAATCCATGCAAGCGTTCGACGACTTTATACACCAGGCTTCACTAGTGGAGCTCTCTACTATAGGCGAGCAATGGACATGGTGCAATGAGCGCTAGGCACATGTGCATATGTATGAACGACTTGACTGATGTTTCATCAATAGCACTACATTGAAACAATGCACCAATAATATTGAGATCTTACCACGTTTCGACTCGGGCCACTCATCGATTCTACTTCTCCCAGACTCGGGTATTCGTGTTCGTCGTCCCCCATTCTGATTCCAAGCTATGTGGCTAGAGCATGAAGCCTTTCATATCTTTGTGCATAACCATTGGCATGGAACGATCTCTACATCACCTATAGAGAACTTCAGTTACAGACTGAGGAACCTCAAGTTTCACCTAAAATGGTGGAATAGACATGTCTCTAGGGACATGCACACACTGGTCGAACATCTCAAAGCTGAGTTGGCAGCTATAAAGTGACATCTACGAGATGCTTGGACAAAATGGGGGAGCGCCAACTTCGACATAGGGAGAAACTTGAGGTTGCCACACTCTCCAGAAATTGTGTATCCAATGGTTCCGAGATGGTGGTAGAAACATATGTTTCTTTCACGCCTCGATCTAATACAGAGCTCGTCCTAATTATGCAACCTATTAGGGTTGCATAATCAGGACCCCGCCAAACTAGCGACCGCTGGTGTTGCATACTATAGTTCACTCCTTGCTTCACACCTGATTATCGAGAGCGAGGATCTATTCAATTCCATTCCCCGCTTGGTGACCGACCAAGAAAATGCCCTTCTTACAACCCTTCTTACACAAGTAGAGATCAAGGAGGTGGTCTTTTCCTTTTGTGAGAACAAGGCCCGCAAACCAGATGGATTTCCTATGGAGTTCTATATAGCATGTTGGGATATCATTGGCATGGAGTTATTGTTTGCTATCAAGGAGATCTTTACATGTAAAGTCCTACCTAGAAGTTGGAAATCCACTTTCTTGGCTCCAACTTCATTTAGAGACTTTCAACCTATTAGTCTTTGTAATGTATGTTTTATAAGTTTTTTTTAGCAAAAAATACAATACCGAGTACGACCAACCCTGCGGTTGTGCCCGTAGACCTATCCTGTGTCCTGGGATCCGAGTGTAATTGGGATTTTATTTATAAAGTGAATTGTTGATCAATGTTTATAGGCATGGAGCGAGTTTAAATATCCCAATTACACTCGAATCCCACTCGTCCACGCCCATGTGCAGGAAAGGAAACGATACATAAGTGATACTTTGTAGGTGCTCAGAGAAGTGCTCAAATCGACGCCTCACACGAGCCCCCGGCATGATGATGGTGGAGAGATAGTGGAGCTGTCTCAGCCTTTAACAAGTGCATCGATGAAGTGCGTGGTGAGGACCTCATCCGAGGTGGGTGATAAGCCGAAAATAGGGGTGAAAATTACGCAAATTTTTTAGCCCTTGTCGTTGTGAATTTTTGGCTTATGCAATAAAATTTATAAAACTCTACTTAATATGTATAGTGATAAGTATGAGTGTCGTCCAAGGGAGGCAAGTAGGAATTTCAATTTGATTTTATTTTTGGTGTTTTAGATCCTAATTAGAGTGAATTTGATCTTCAATGAGGATCAAGTCACCCTAATTAGGTGAGAATTTAGAGAGGGGGATAGAAGAGATGAGAAGACTAGAAGAATTAAGGGCTCTAAATTTCCTTCTTTGATCCTAATTAAAGGATCCAAGAAATCATTTAGAGAGGTTGAAAGAGGGTTCTTAAAATGAGTTGGGTTGATTTTTGCAGATTGATAATTCAGAACTAAAATGGGGAAATTGAGAATTCTAAGAATTAAAACTAAATTTTTTTTATAATTTTCTTTTGTAATGCAATTGAATGCCCAGGTAAAATTTCTCAATTTCTCCTCTCAATCCTAATCCGGGCTTGTGCATGCCGCTCAAGCCAAGCGATTTAGAAGTTCAGACTAGAATGGAGATGAAGAAACAAACAACTTAACCTATTTCATTCAAAATGCACAAAACTTTGAATACAATGAAAGAAAAAAATACCAAAACTGTTGATCCAGGCTGGGACTCCTCTCTGTCTTGCAGCTGTGATGAAGCACCCTCCAGAATGAGCCCCTCCTCTCGAAATTCAGCTTTTATACCTAGGTCACATGGTGAAAATCACCATTTTACCCCCATTTAGTAATTAATTTTTATCTATCAATGTAGGCTAGATCTGAATGATCCAACCATACAGATAGAAAGAGGGGATCAGGACGAGCAAATCCATAAAAAAATCATCTCAATCGGACTTCAGGATCAAAAGTTATTAATAAATCAATTTTAACCAATTTTAGCCATTGGATTAAAGTTTGATTTATTTAATAATACACGCCATGACGTGTCGACAGCCCATTGGCTGCGACGTTTTAAATCTTTTTTGGCGGATGCTCTCGTGGCGCCACGCATCGCCGCGAAAAAGAAAACATAAGAAAAATCGAAAGTGCGAAAAATGCATACGTATTGTCAGCGCCTTTGGCGCGCTGCGTCGCAGGAAGACCCACTGAGAAGTCGCCACGTCACCCCCCGTGCGAGCGCTTCGCATGCGCCGCATGGGCGGTGATCTTACTGTCCGCACCCTCTCTTTCTTCAAAATCCATTCGATTTGCATCCGACGGCCACCGATGCGCCACGTCGCCCCTGCCAAGCTTCTTTCCGACTTTTTTTTGCGCGAAACCCCTTACAAATCATTCTTTTGCAAATAAACGCCGCTTAAATGTATTTATACATATATCGTTTTCGCCTTCTCTCTCCTCCGATTTTCTCTAAAATATTAAAACAATTAAAAATGGAATTGCAATAAAACCCTGAATGATTTTAAATAGGATCTTTACGCCTGCCGTGGCGACCGAGAGCTGTTTTCAGGGTCTTTTTGCAACGAAACGTTGCAAAAAGGCCCCGAAAAGTCTAGAAATTGCATAAATACATTTTTTCTCTTATAAATATGCCCTTTTTTAATAGAATAAATGCATTTCTTCTTGAAATAAATCCCAGAAAATTCCTAAAATTCGTAAAAAATTCTAGAAAATTCCCTGATTCATTCCCATGCTGATAAATGTCGAAACAAAATATTAAATATGTCATTTTAATTCAAAAATAATTATTTCGAGCTTCAATAAATCCTTAAAAATTCATATAATTAACAGAAAATTAGGGAAAAATCATAAATTACTTGCAAACATTATTTTCATGCAAATATATGATAACAGCCCAATTTTAAGCTCTTTAAATGCATGAAATCATGCTAATAACATGAAATAAAGACTGAAATCAGGGTGTTATCAGTGGGCGCAGTCCACCCCGCTGTCGTGATTGTTGGATCAAGCGTGAGCGCTCCCACCTCGAGTGTTTCACACGATCCGCCACTCCCGCAGGGCCTCCTTCAAAAGTGTGTGGCACGTGCGGAGGTTTGGCAAGCCGAGACGTTCGACGCGATAGCATCCCCTAGCGATTGAAGCGCGCCTGCCAAGAAAGGAAAAGGGAGGAAGGGAGTCATGTGTGTACCGCGTGGTTGGTGAGGGCATCTATTGTCTGGTTGCCTTCTCACAGCTGATGACAAACGCTAGTTATGCGAGGGCGGCACCACACATGTCCTGCCATACATAGTGTAGTCGTCATTGGGAGTGTGTACCTGCATGAAGCATGTCGACTAACACCTGTGAGTCCGATTCTACGACGATATTATAAAGGTTTCGTTCCTCGCAGAGGAGTAAACCATCACATATCACCATAGCTTCGGCTACTATGTTAGTTTGCACGCCATAGAAAGAGGAGAAAGCAAAGAGAATATTCCCTGTACGATCCCAGCATATACCACCTCCCCCTACTGGTCCCGGGTTCCCTTTACACGCACCATCCACATTCAGTTTGAGGCTGCCAATTGGCGGTGGGTGCAAATGGATGACCTTTAGCTGAATGCGGATAGGGGCAAGGGTCACCGAAATGCCCTAGGCACGAAGGAGATTGCATCCGAGTGCTGAGCTGTAGTCGCGAGTGGGGATGAGATGGTGAATGCGTCGTATCCATAGCCTGACGCGACGCATGATATCCACGGCGTGCATGGGAGTCCCTACAAAACGAGAAGAATTTTGTCCCTTCCATATCTCCCATAGTAAATAAGCTATGGTGATGTGTAGGATGGGGCTCCATTTAGAGCATATTGATAAGAGAAATATCTTACCAAAACACTCCAACGAGGTTAGTGGAACATGAAGGAGTGGGCGCCAAAAGTGTGCGATTTGGCGCCAACATTCATCATTCCATGCCAATGGCTTCGTACATAACGATGGAAGTTGTGTGTCTAACCACATGGCTTGAAATTGGAATGGAGGCCTCATTTTTACAATGCATCGCATCAACTCGGAGTCAAAATAAGAAGGGCGCTGGCTATGGCTCGATCCGCGATAACAAATGTGGAGTGGAGGGATCGTCGAGAGAGAAAGCATCTTTTTTTATTTTAGAAGGTGGGTTGTAAGGTTGGGAGGGTTCAGTAATATCGCGATTAGATCTCAATCGTGATGGTGCAATGCAGTTGTGCGGAGTAAAAAACAAAATGAGTCGAGCCGCATCTGACATCGCCATCATCCGCTCGCATTCATTACACCAGTCCCACGTCACCTATGGTAGGCGTGATAGGCTTGATGGATAAAGTCGTTAAATGTTGCATAGATTGTGACCGAGGTGGGCGGCCCCCCTAGCGCTCTCTAACTGCCCATATGCAGTTGAAATCCCCAGCTATAAACTAAGGGAAATCAACAAGCCATGAGTGGGAATGGGCATGTAAGGCAAGTTCCTTCTAGAGGGCCTCTTGCTCTAGTTATTTATTCGGGGCGTAAACGATAGTATGCGAGTAAGGCTTTGGGGAGTACGGTACATCAAAAGTGACGTTCCAGGTCCCTTCAGCCAGTAGCACAAACAAATAATCTCGCTTCCAAAGAAGCCAGAGCTTATTTGAGGAATGACAATAAACATGATCCATTTTGAGTTTCCTCCCTATGGAGTGGGAATGATCTGATGTTGTCATTGGTTCGATAAGCCCAATTATCCCTAAGTTGTGGTTTTTTATCAGTGAGAGGAGATGTGACTAGGTGTTAGGCCCCTAACTAGACGACATTCCCTGGCTAGAGGCCTGCGTGCTTATTGGGAGGGCGTGCCCGTGTAATTTCACTCACGACATTAAAGGACTAAGTCATTATGGGTAGCGATGCCCAAATACTTGATCTTTCAGGCCATTGCCATTGTCGGTGGTGATTCACGGTAGACTGTGCACGTGCCCATCCCCGCCCAAGGCGGGACGAATCAGGTATGGTCCGTGCATGCTGGGCGCGCAGGCTGAACAGTGTGTGCACGTGTGCGCCAAGCGCCACGCGCCAACGCCAAGCGCGGACGCCAACGCTACGCACCAGTGCCGAGCGCTGCGCGCGAGAGTGGGAAGCGCTGCGCGCAGGTGCGGGACGCGCAGGCCGGGCGACGTGTCGTGGTTGTAGCGTGCGGAGTTGTGCGGGGTGTCGCGCAACAGCCGCGCAGGCAGCGCGCGCATTGAGTGTGAGGGCGCAGGGTCGGGAGACATCCCGCGAGGAGACTAAGGCATGTGGCGCACTGAGAGCATCGAGACGGCACAGTGGGCGCGTAGCGCTCCTGCCGGTAGTGCTGGGCGCGCAGCGCCTAGCTCGGGGGCGCCGAATGCAGCGGCGTCACGCAGGCTACGCGCTAGAGTGCTGACATGGGTGCTGGTGGCGTGTGTGATTGTCAAGGCAGGGGTGGCATGTGTGATCGCCAGGCTCGCGGGTGCGCAGCGCCCAGCCCGACGCTCTTGTGTAGCGGCAGAGCAGTCGCGAGCGCACGGAGCGGCGGCCCTGAGGCGGAGTGGCAACATTACCTCGGCGCGAAGTGCCTCATCTCGTTCCTTGTATCATCCCTCGTCTTCCCCCATGTAATTATCCCCAATGATGATGTACTCATTATGATATAAATGCAATGACCCTATTCCCTGACGGCGCTGAGCACCACCATCTCCTCTAACCCCTTTTATGTGATCTTAAGCAATTGTAAAAGCTTCCGCTTCAAGAGATCAATGCTGCTCAGTGTTTTGCCCTGAACATTGAGGCCGGCACATGCCAAATTTGAGCAAGAGACCTAGCTCGGGATTTGACTGTGTGTCACTAGGTTAGAGTGTAACCAATCCCTCTACAATTCCAAACAAGACTTGGAATCATAAAACTACCGGCTCACGTGACGCACCCTTGATCGGGTGTTGTATATGCGGCGTGTATGAGAGGCATCCATGAATAAATCCTCCGAGAGAGAGACATTGACCTCCTCCTCTCCCGTGGAAGCCCGACCACTAGTACCTCCACAAGTGTCATATGAACTAGTGAGTGAAGCATGACGATTAGTCAAGCATTCCGCCTGCTCGAAAGAGATATGTGATGGATGGAGGTCGGGCATGGAGGTGAGTATATCAGGTGGGGGAGGAGTGTGGCTAGGGTGGGGCAGTAAGCTAGGGATGGGGATGGGTGATGAGCGAGGGGAGGGGGGATGAGCGAGGTATAGGGAGGAGTGGGTCCGATGGGGAAGAGCGAGGAGGGCAGTGTGCACGAGTGGGGGGTGGGATAGTGGAGGAGGGAGGGGATGGAGGTGAAGTCGGTGGAGGGGAGCGGGGTGCTAGGGGGGAGACGTAGGGGAAGGATTGGAAGATGTAGGTGGAGGTGAGCAAGGTGGAGGGGAGCGAGGTGGTGGGGATGATGTAGATGGAGGCCGATGGACTGATGAGAGGCGAGAAGGTGTAGAACGTGGGGACAATAAGGAATGGGGGACTGGTGAGGGACGGGTGGGTGTATGGCCGGAAGTGCTTGGGAGCCTCGAACGATTCTACCCAACCTCCAGGAGAGCCTCCTATGCGACAAATTCAGCATACCATTGATTTCGTTCCCGGATCCTCCTTGCCGAATCTTCCCTACTATCGTATGGATCCCACGCAGTACAAGGAGCTTCAGGGCCAAGTCCAAGAACTCTTGGACAAGGGATTCATTCAGGAGAGCCTCAGCCCATGCGCCCTCCCCGCACTACTAGCTCCCAAAAAGGACGGGAGTTGGCGCATGTGCATTGATGGAAGAGCCATCAATAAGATTACCGTCAAATATAGGTTTCCCATTCCTCGCATTGATGATATGTTTGATATGATGGCTGGTTCGAGGATTTTCTCCAAAATCAATCTTAAGAGTGGATATCACCAGGTCCGTATCCGTCCGTGAGATGAGTGGAAAACTGCCTTCAAGATAAAGGATGGATTATATGAATGGAAGGTCATGCCCTTTGGTCTATCGAACACACCCAGTACTTTCCAGCGGTTGATGAACCACATTCTTAGGTCATTCATAGGAAACTTTGTCGTAGTTTATTTTGACGATATTCTTATTTGCAGCAAATCAAAACCCGACCATATCCATCACTTACGTCTAGTGTGTGAGGTCCTGAAAAATGAACAGTTATATGCACATCCCAAAAAGTGTTCGTTCCTTGTCGATCATGTCTCTTTCCTAGGTTTTATCCTGTCAGCATGAGGAGTTTCAGTTGATTCGGCCAAAATAGAAGCCATTACACAATGGCCGACTCCCAAGAATGTCCATGATGTTTGTAGTTTTCACGGATTAGCCACTTTCTATAGGTGATTCATCTCGAATTTTAGTACTATAATGGCACCCATGACCGAGTGTTTAAAAGGAAATCATTTCGAATGGACTGATTTAGCACAGAAATCCTTTGATGATATTAAGCTTAAGATGACCCAAGCCCCTATTCTCAGTTTACTCGATTTCGATAAAGTGTTTGAGGTCACCTGTGACGCTTCAGGACTAGGAATTGGTGGAGTCTTGAGTCAAGAGAATCACCCCATAGCTTTCTTAGTGAGAAATTGAATGACACTAAACTCAAATATTCCACCTATGACAAAGAGTTCTACGCAATTGTTCAATCTTTACGTCATTGGTGTCACTACTTGCTCTCTAGGGAATTCATTCTCTACTCTGATCATGAGGCTCTGAAGTATCTCCATTCTCAGCAGAAATTAAATTCCAGACATGTTAAGTGGGTTGAATTTATTCAGTCATATACCTTCGTCCTTAAACACAAAAGGGGAGTTGAGAACCGAGTAGCTGATGCCCTTAGTAGACGTGTCCACCTCTTGAACGTTATGAAGGTAGAAGTTGTCGGATTTGAACAGATGAAGGATCAATACCCTGATTGCCCGGATTTTGCTCCCATTCTATAGACTTTAGGCAATTACCAGACTCCTGAAAATCAAGATTATATCTTAGAAAATGGATTTTTATTTCATGATTGTCGCCTATGCATCCCACAGTCCTCTCTTAGGGATTTTCTTGCGTGGGAAACGCATGCCAGAGGCCTTAGTGGTCATTTTGGGAGAGATAAAACCATCGCTATGGTCGAGCATAGGTTCTTTTGGCCATCCCTCAAGCGAGACGTAGCCAATATAGTTTCCCAATCTGGTGTGTGTGCTCTTGCCAAACAGGTCAAACAGAACACTGGCCTATATACCCCTCTACCGGTTCCTCAGAAACCTTGGGAGGATGTGAGCATCAACTTTGTGTTAGGACTTCCAAGGACGAACAAATGCTATGATTCCATCATGGTAGTTGTGGATCATTTTTTGAAAATGGCCCATTTCATTCCTTGTTTTAAAACTTCTGATGCCTCTCATGTCGCTCAACTGTATTTCAATGAAGTTGTCCGTCTCCATGGACTTCCAAAAAGCAGAGTCTCGGACAGAGATGTCCGATTCACTTGCTACTTTTGGAAGACTCTTTGGCATCTTTTGGGGACGAAGCTCAAGTTCACCCCCGAAACTAATGGACAGACCGAGGTCGTTATTAGGAGCCTCAACAACCTATTACGATCGCTGGTGGGAGACAACCTTAAGTCTTGGGATTCTGTCATTCCGCGTGCCAAGTTTGCCTACGACGCGTCAGTCAACCGTACTACCGGCATGAGTCCATTTGAGATAGTGCATAGTCATCACCTCGTACACCCACTGACCTTATACCCATGTTACCGCATACTAGAGTCTCAGATGATGGTCATGAGTTCGCAAGTCATATTAGACGTCTGCATGAGGAAATTCATACACGCATCATTAATAGCAACACCTCATACAAATAGACTGCAGATTAACACCGGCATTTTCGCGAATTTAAAGAAGGTGACATGGTGATGGTGCGGGTAAGGCCGGAGAGATTCTCTTCCAAGTAGGCTACTAAGCTTCATGCTCGTAGTGTCGGGCTGTTTCCAATCCTCAAATGAGTAGGGGAAAATGCCTATGCCGTTGACATACCCTCCATGTGGGGGATAAGCACAACTTTCAATATCTTGGATTTAGTCGGATTCAAAGCCCCACCTCTTTCATCTAATGGCCCTCCTCTACCCTCCGACTTCTCGGTGAGTGAGTTTGACTTGTCCACTCCTCCTTCACTACCTTCTGACTGGCAAGAGAACATCGAGGCTATATTGGACAAGGTAATCACCTTCACCAAAGGTAGGACGATGCGGAAGTTTCTTGTTCGTTGGCAGGGCAAAGCATCGACAGACAACACGTGGATCACGGACGATGACCTAGCTTGCCTACGACCGGACTTGGTGTTCCCGCTGGAGTCTCCTGACGCTTACTCGATAGAGTCGAGTTCTTTGCACCCCGGGGGAATTGGTGGCGCGGACGCCATCACATCGACACCGGACGTGCCGCAGCCATCAACCGAAGTCATCGTCTTCACCATGGACACACCGCCACAATCAACCGACGTCAACACCTCCGCCATGGACATGCCGCAACCGTCTCCGCTACGCACGTCTCCACGCACGCACGCTCCTTCGCGCATCATAATACGTCGCCAACGGCAGATCAACAATTGCCCCTCGGCGTGACATGAAGCACATCTTACGTCTTTAATTACTCGTCTTTAAGTTGTATTTTCTCTTTCCTCCAAGGCCTATATGTATAGGCCATTGTTTCAAGAAACAGTTAGGCAGTCATAATTCAAGAATCGAGTTTTTGTTTAACTCTTCTTGGAGGACTGCCCAAGCCTCACTATCCCTTCTTCAACCCTACCTTTGCCGCCTCCGTCGCCGCCTCCGTCGCCACCGCCGCCACCGCCTCGTGTCGCCGGTCGCCGTCCTTCTCCTCCTCTCCATTCCTCCCCTTTCTCCCCTTCCCTCTTCTCTCTCTTTCTCTCTCCTTCTTGTCCCTCTCCCTTGGCAGCCCTAGGCCGCCCAGGCACCAGGCCGCCTGCGCAGCCCAAGACCGCCTTGGCCGCGCCCAAGGCCGCCCAAGGCTGCCCCAGGCCGCCCCCCCAGGCTGCCCCAGGCTGTCGCCCAAGGCTGCCGCCCCAGGTTGCCGCCCAAGACAGCCCAAGGCCACCGCCCCAGGCCGCCCCAGGCTGTCGCCCAAGGCAGCTCAAGGCTGCCACCCCAGGTTGCCGCCCAAGACAGCCCAAGGCCGCCGCCCCACGCCGCCCCAGGCTGCCGCCCAAGGCAGCCCTAGGCCGCCGCCCTAGGCCGCCGCCCTAGGCTACTGCCCAAGGTCGCCGCCCCACGACGCCCCAGGCTCCCGCCCAAGGCTGCCCAAGACTATCGCCCCAGGCCGCCCCAAATCGCCGCCCAAGACAGCCCAAGGCCACCGCCCCGGGCCACCCCAGGCCACCCCAAGCCGCCCCAGGCTGCCGCCCAAGGCAGCCCTAGGCCGCCGCCCCAGGCTGCCCAAGGCCGCCGCCCCGAGGCCGCCCCACGCTGCCGCCCAAAGCAGCCCTAGGCCACCGCCCAGAGCGCCCCAGGCTGCCAATCAGCGCCACGCACGCTTGTGCCACCGACGTCGGTCGTCGTCGACGCCGTCCGAAGCTTCAAGTCACGCACGATCCGCACGCTCTGGGTGCGCTGCACGCCCTCCACGCTCTCTGCGCGCTCCGCGCGCTCAGTGCCCACGCGTGCTGCTCCGCGCGCTTCGCGCGCGCGGGTATTCGCCTACGCCTACTTTGCGACAACGACATCAACTCACTACCAAGGCTGTTCAACGCCCGGAACGCCCAGACTCTTCCTCGTCTAGTGGGCCTCTCAACGCCCAGATTCGCCTAGCCTCGTCACGATCAGAATTCCCCGTAGCCTCTTCACGCACTATGGTGAAGAGGTACGCCTGAATTCTCTAGTGTCGAAGTGTTCTCCGTCCAATATGCAATGGTTTCCGCTTTGATGCCCTCACAGAGCATTGACCCTTCGTGGAATGGGTCCATCAATGCTGGGCAGGTGATTGCATCATTCACCCACAAGATTTCTGCATATTGTGCTAGCCTGCGTTGTATTGCCTTACATGCTTATGAATGATCTCCTTCATGCAACTGCCATAGGCAGGTGAAGAAAGTGCCTGATTCAATTTTCTGGACCACCTCCTCCATGTGGCTCATGAGACTTTCTATGAGAAATAATACATCACATATGGCCGGCGCCACTATCTTGCAAGCATGATCAGTGGATACAGCGAACCGCCCAAGGATTCGACAAAATTCTTTCAACTCCCTCTCATCCTTCGACATTTTCGTTGACTTCCCCTTCTGGCCAAAATTCTTTGACACTTCATCGATCACATCACGTTTCTTCACGGGAGCGGACAACATAGCATAAATGTTGTTACAGCAGGTTAGACAATCAAACACAACCATGTTAGAATCTTTAACTTTGGGGTCGTCTTCACATACTTTCACATACTCCTCTCTCAGTTGACCAGAGCTCCTAATACTACACACTAATGTCCCTACCTTCACACTGCATCACCCAAATATAACTGACAACATGCTCTATCATTGTCTTTAGACGCTGAGTATATATCTCCATGCACATTGTCCTCATCGTTGTTATACTATTATGTTGTCCTGGTCACATCACCTTCATTGCGCTCTACTACTTGGGCCAAAGAAATGTCAAAGCTTTTAATTGCGGCTTGGACGACAATGTTCAGAATGTGTGCAACACATGGGACGTGGCTTCTGGCGTTAAATTTCAGGTTGACGCTCTTTATCTTCTTCGCAATCACTAATAACATCCTCTTATTCATAGATGCATTATCAATAGTCATAGCATGGACCTGCATAAACCCAGGTCACATATAAAATCACATGTTTAATCACAAAGATAAGTTTGATGTTGAGTGATGACCTTTGGTCGCAGGCAGAATTCTTCTAGGACCTAGAGAACGATGGACGCCATGGTGTCCCCATCAGGCTTGCCGACGATCTCTCAGATGGCAAGTACTCGCTCGGTACTCTCATTTCGCGTCCACCCAATGAACGGTGATGCCTAGAAGTCCAATACCATTCTCTATAGTCCACGCGTCTATAGTGAGGGACACTCGGTCCACGTTCTCCCATAGCTTCTTCACCTCTTCCTTCATGCATCCACGCATTTGAATCATCCACTACTTCATGACCTTTACACTAGGGGAATCTAAGTGCAATTGTGTCACGTAGTGCCACAGCTCCTTGAATGCGACACTTTGAATGATACTCCACGGTGAATTTGTTAAACATATGAATCCTGAAATGACATTCTTCGTATCATCAGGCGTATGCCCTCTTATAGGTCCTCGTCGGCTTGGCTCTCCCTATTGTTGGTCGTGCATTGCCTTTGTTATACACATTGATCATGGTTAACCACCACCAAGCCCTTTAGCTATGCATGATGAGCAAGACGACAAGCTTGGAAATGTCTCCAAAATATGTTGGTGCTCTTGTCAGCTTGCCGCTTATTGTGCGTATCCTTCTCATGGCACTGTAAGCATGTGTAGTACCCATCACCAATATGTTTGAAGTAGTCAATGATGACTGAACTGTTCGAACAAGGGTGATTCTGTACGGCATGTGATATTCCGGCGTTGGTACCTTGAGGACAGTTGGATCCTGGCCTAGAGCAGTCTTGGGGCGGGGAACTACCTCTAGGTGGTTCTAAGAAGCATAATTTAGTCATCAACGATTGGTTCAAACATCGAGACATGTTGATGTACTATGCATAAAACACTAAAGAATGTATAGCAATTTGGAAGTGCGTACGCAGATAATATGAGATACAATGAAGATAATACAATAAAGAAATTGAAAACTATAAAAAGTAAAATTAATAAGAGCTAACAAGAAGAAAGAGGATGAAGGGAAGAGATGATAAAAAAAATTAGGAGTGGAAAAGAGGGAAGAAGAGTCGAAGAGGCAAAGCAAATGATATAGGAGAGAAGATAACCAGGGACAGAAAGAGGAGAGGAGAAGAAAATAGAAAGAGAGAAAAGTTAAGAAATGATGAGAAGAAGGGAAGAGTAGTGTGAAAAAAAAGGCGTGCAGAAGAGGGCAGAAGAGTACAAGAGGGGAAGAAAAAGTAACTTGAGAGAAGAGATGAGCAGAAAAGACAAGGAAAAAAGAAGACAATGGAAAAACAGAAAGAGGAGAAGAAGATAGAAGTAAAAAAAACAGCACTAGAGGAATTTTATTGAAAAACATTGAAGAAGAAAAGTTAAGAAAAGATGAGAAGAAGGAAGAAGAAAAGGTGAAGAGAGTTGTGAAAAAAAAAGTCATGGAGAAGAATGCAGAAGAATAGAAGAGGGGAAGAAAAAGCAATTAAAGAGAAGAGAAGAGCAGACAAGAAGAGAAAAAAAGAAGAGAATTGAAAAACAGAAATAGGAGAAGATAGAAAAAAAACAGCAACAAAGGAATTTTTTTGAAAAACATTGAAGAAGAAAAAGGAAGAGAATTTTGAAAAGACAGAGGTGTGGAGAAGAGTTCAGAAGAGTACAAGAGAGAAGGGAAAAGCAATTAAAGAGAACAGAAGAGCAGACAGGAAGGAAAAAATAAGAGAATTGAAAAACAGAAATAGGAGAAGAAGACAGAGTTAAAAAAAACGACAGCAATGGAGGAATCTTTTTGAAAAACATTGAAGAAGAAAAGTTAAGAAAATATGAGAAGAAAGAAGAAGAAAATGGATGAGAATTGTGGAAAGAAAAAGGCGTGGAGAAGAGTGCAGAAGAGTTGAAGAGGGAAGAAAAAGTAATTAAAGAGAATAGAAGAGCAGACAGGAAGACGAGAATGGAGAAGGAAAAAATTAAGAAGGGAAGATAAGAAGCAAAATTGAGAAGACAAGAGAAGATGAAAAATTAAGAAGACAATAGAAGATGAAAAAATTAATAAGACTATAAAAGATGAAAATTTTAGAAGGGAAGAGAAGAGGATGATTTATACATATTTAACAATTCCAAGTTGAATTGAAGAACATTAGATAAAAAATCAAAACAAAAGTATATATAATGGGTGAAAAGGTTCAAACTAAAAAAAATTAAAATTAAAATACAAGAATGCAAAGGCTAAATGCATCGAGGAACATAAAAAAATTATAGCTACAGATACTTTAATTTGACAGCAAATTCTTGAAATACATGCAATCAGGCAGGAAATTTCAACATTTTAATGAACAAGAATAAGATGACAATTGGCAGAAGAAGAAGATGAGAAATAGCGGAAGAAGAAGAAGTGAATTCTACGGCGAAGAAGGGGAAGAAAGGGAAGCGTGTGAACTGTGAATAATGGGAAGATCTAGGGGAATATGGGGAGTGGGAGAGGGGAAGAATGGGAAGAAGAACTTACCACCGTTGGCCGTCCGTCGATGCTGCTGTCTGTCGTCCGCCGCTGCTGCTGTCTACCGACCCCACACCATCCGCCGTCCGCAAAGGTGCCAAAGTTTTCGAATCGAAAAAGCTGTTTAGCATGTTATAGATGTTGGATATCAAAATTTGATATCCAACATCGAAAACCGATGTCGTCATCCTATACCTGAGACGGAGGTGGATGATGACATCAAGATGGATATCGA
This sequence comes from Wolffia australiana, assembly GCF_029677425.1. Lineage (NCBI taxonomy): Eukaryota > Viridiplantae > Streptophyta > Magnoliopsida > Alismatales > Araceae > Wolffia > Wolffia australiana. The sequence continues at coordinate 3,460,733 of NC_135854.1, read as the reverse complement.
TATCGGATATCAATACTGTTGCAACCGATATCCAATATCTGGATATAAAAAAAAGGATACCGGAAATTCCCTTTCCAGTATCTGATATAGCATCCGTCTTGATACCGTCATCCCATACCGGTATCGGGACGGGCGATCACTATTTGGGACAGAGGGAAATTCAGATAGTCCTATGTAATGATGAGTCAGTTTTTGGTAAACATATTTTGTTGCAGTGGTAACTGGATATGTTGAAGAATCTTGTCACATTGAAGAATCTGGTAGAGATTGCTCTACCAAGATAGATAGATCCAGGATCTCTTACAGACCATATGGGTGATACCTCCATATCTGCATGGATATTCATTACCCTCCGACTTGTAATCAACACACCTAATATTCCTATATTCTCATTAACCACTCATCATCCTTTCCTTCCTTTCTCCCCTAAAAACGGTAACCATAAAATCTTGCCTCCATATGAAATCAAATCTTGCCTTCTTGAGTTCGTTCAAGAGAATTTTATGAAATATAATATACATATTTTTGTTTAAGTTAAGATTCAAATAATGACAAAATTCAACCTAAAAATACTTTAAATTAGGAATTATCAAATTACATACTTTAATTCCAAGAATGGGAGAAACTGGCCAATATTAGTGTGAGAACTAAAAGCTAGGGTTCTTGGTAGTTGGACCTGGTGCATTCAATTGTACCGGGACCCCAAACACATCACATCGGGTCACCAATCGGGTCTGATTTTACTTGTCATCCAAGTGGAATCGGTAATGATACCTAATTTATTATGTGGGTTTGTTCTCATGAGTATCACTATTTTGCCATCGGTCCCATTGAGTCATTCATCTTTGATCATAATAGTTGAACCAAAAATGATTCCTACAACTGAGTTAGTCAGTGGACATCAACCCATTCCTCTAGTGGGTTAGTTCTCATAATTGTCACCATTTCATCATCAACCTCATTCAATCATTCGTCTGAGAACAAAAAGTGGAACCAGAAATGGTTCCAATAATAAAGTTAGTTAGTAGACATCAAACCATTCCTCTAGTCAGTTAGTTCTCATCATCGTCACCATGCCGTCCTCAGTTCCATTCATTCATTCGTCTCTGATCTAAACGTCAAAGAAAAAATGGTTCCAATAACAAAGTTAGTTAGTAGACATCAACCTATTCCTCTAGTGGTTAGTTCTCATCATCATCATCATTTCATCATCAGTCAATCCAGTCATTCGTCTTTGATCAAAAAACTTGAACCAGAAATGGTTCCAATAACAAAGTTAGTTAGTAGAAATCAACCCATTCGTCTGGTGTATTTGTTCTCATCATTGCCACCATTTCATCATTGGTCCCATCTAGTCATTTGTTTGTACTCCGTAAACTGGAACCAAAAATATTTCTAATGACAAAGTTAGTTAGTAGACATCAACCCTTCATCTAAGGGGTTAGTTCTCATCATCGTGACGATTCCATCATTGGTCCCATTCATTCATTTATCAATGATGAGGAACTATCTCACTCTCTTTCCTTTTATCCCCCATTTGTCAATTTCCATCACCAGACGTTAGTCATCTCAAAAGGATGGTTGATGACTACAGAAGGCACTTCATGCAGTAATCCTTCCAATGGTATGATGGATGATGTATGAAAAATTAGGACAAAATGGATGATGATTCATCTTTCAGCTTCAAATCCTATTCATGACCAATATCAGTTTTAATATTTCTTAATTAATTAAACTTGTAACAAAAGATTTCATAACCATATTTTATAAAAAAAATTGAATTTTTTATATATATGTATGCATTACTTAATAATTTCAATGTCTTAAAATAGTATATCATGCATCAATATGCCAGTAATGAAATTAAACTAATGACTGAATGTTTGTAATATATTACTGAACAACTCAAAGTAAAAATAAAATTATTTCGTGCTTTGCCATATTTGAAATACAATCAAGATAATTTATTTATGATACATTAATTGAAAAGCTACAGCTTTTGGGGGAACTAATCCAAATATTACTTGATTTTGTATCTATCCTTTCAAAAAAATTTCATTAATTATTACATTTAGGAAACTAACTGATAGTTTTTTTATTTTTTGTGATCTACTAATTTTAATATTAAATCATATTTTACTGAAAAAAAAATTAAAATAGTCAATTTCATAAACTTATTTTAGTGTTTTGATCAGATTATATAGTTCAATGTATGCATATATTTCATATATTTGATAATGCATCGGTAATTCTAATTCAGTCACTACTCTCTTTAATGATACTGATGAGTGTACCTTTTATCTTCATCAGTATCAGTTCATAGTTATCTACATCTACAATGGATAAGCTATAAAATCATTGCTACTATAGGTTGGGTTGACTTTTAATTCAATGGGCAAGCTGAGCTAACCTGACTAATCAACCTTGATCAGGGTCATTACAAACTGAATGGTAGAGTTTGGTGATCCAATCAGATTTGGATCAAATTGATAGAGTCAAAAATTTTAACAGGTTGATTGATGACTGGGTCAACCAACTAAACTGAAATGAGATCCAATTAGTTAGGCATTTCAATGACTGATTTGTTGATCTAGAAGCCCAATATGGAGAATCAATGTCCAATTAAATCAGGCATTACAATGCCATTGGGAAGTAAGCATAAACTTTTTTAGAAAATATAATGCCACATTTAGGAGTTTAATCACCTATATAATAATAATTCCATAAATAAATAATCATTAGATTTTACTTAAAGTTATTCCATAAAACTGGTTGACGGAATATAGTCCCCCATGAATCTAACTTGATGAGAACAACTGACTACATGTGTTTTACTTTAGGCCAGGATGACTTTAGGTTAGGCAACCAGTTGAAAATGCCATTCTACCCCCACCTTGATCATGATAAGCCCTACTATAGTTCTAATGATATGATGCGATTGAGATTCTATCAATTTACTTAAGTATTTTTGTATGATTGGTTGATAACAGATCTCTAGACACAATCATATCTTTCAATGCCATAATTTTCTCCAAATGTGTAGGACAGTAGTGCCACCCACCTTGAAGTTCTACTCTTTAGTAGCTTTACAAAAGTTTGAGAAGGAGGGTTTCCTTCCCTTTTAAAGCCTACCTTCTTAATATCACTGATTTAGGGCTTATCAAATGTAATAAACATAAAAGGCACATCCCCTACCATTATCTTCCACAACCACCAAGCTCCAAAATACTAGCCTGCCAAGTTCAATGATGATACGTGAGTTAATTCTCCAACTATTGTCCTCCAATCATCTCTCATGATCATTTTAACATCTCTCAGGTTTATTAACATTTTGTATTTTTAGAAAGTTAATGAGGTTGAGTATGAAGGGAGATGACTAAGCTATAGATGATCATCTTCCTCTATCTGGATTTATGGGTCCATTTTAGTACGTCTTGGTTTGACAGCTGAGGTCAAGTGTGTGTGTGTGAAATGTAAAGATATATAACATACAATTTACAGAGAGAGGAATGTGGAGTGGGAGAGAGTGTGAAATGAGAGGAGGTAGAGAGAGAGAAAGAGAGAGAGTAAGAGAGAGGTAACATAAGGGAAGCTAGAGAAACGTTTTCAATGGGACCCTGGAAAAAGGGCCATTCAGTTTGCACCAGGCCTGGTTGATAAAAATTTTAAATCACTGAACTGGATCAACACAACCCACCCTATTCCCATCAAATATGTCTAAGACCATCCTTATCAAACGGTGTTTAAGACTATACCATCAAACGGTGACCTGAATTTAGTGTGAATTAAAAAACTTACAATAGAAAATAAGGTTTAATGTTAGGACGAGACAGACATATAGACAAATACCAAAAGAAAGGAACATATAGAATGAGAATGGAAGAAAGATAAGGTTTTTAGATCTACTGAGTGAGTAGAGCCATTAATAAAGCTAATTGATTTGCTTAACTTTTTTTACTAAATGTTGGGGAAATCCTTGATTTCCATAATTGAAAATTCCACTGGATTAAATTTATGAGTGGCTCAAAATTGGACAGTCTCATCTAATGGATTATCCATACAATTGATTATTTGATCCTAATCACTTGATCACCAAACCCTACTAAGTGGTGTGCTATTTAAATCAGATTAATATCATATAAGAACATAAATATCCATGATTGATCATTATCATAACATTTTTGGAGCTCTGAATATATATTAATATCTTATAAAACATGATTAAACATGGATAGTGACCATTTGATGATCTTTGCCTACTCAATGCATTATTTTTTTCAAATAATCATATAAATTTAAATCCTTAAGGTAAATGAGAGACTACTCATAAGTGATGGTACTAAAAATCAAAGATCACAGCATGTTAAGAGTATTTTTCATGGATCATCTAGTGCAATAGATGTGAAAGACATATAGAGATATACGATAAATGGGATTAATGAATCTCACATTTCAAATACATAATGATAATGGGGGGTGATAGGGTAACAGATGATCATTTCATAACTTAGATGATAGAATGTATTACTTACATGGGTATATCATGAGATTGATTTATTCACGCTATGTGTAGGGTCTAGTTGATGGGGGACAATTGCGTCAACACTGACACGGGACGAGTCCAACTGCACCGAGCTGCTCGTGCCGATGCTCGCAACCCCAACTTCAAGTATTCGGGGCTTAAAATTGTTCGTAAGTTTCCATATTATTTGGTTGCATTTTTTTTCAAGTTCGTTGGCCAATCGGACTGGGCCATTATGTGTTGAGCCTTGTCCGTTAATCTTTCTTTCCTCGTTGTAATGCTTGTCTAGGGGGACTTCATCTCCTGACGGTTTCTTCCCCTAGGGTCGTCCACTTGGCACTCATCCTCCCAATATAAGGGGATGGCATGCCCAAGTGAGGTAGGATTTTCAAAATTGAAAATTTTGAATTTTTCTTCTTGTTGTCTTTAGAGAGGATAAATAGCAGTTAGATTTGTCGAGAGAGTTGAGAACGTGATCCTTCATCATCGTCCACGTCACCCCCATCGAGATCACTCTATGGATTGCTTTACTGCCGACTAATCGTCTCCACGTCCCGTCTTCTTGAAACCCCTTCAAGAATTGGGTTCTTGTTTTGTTGCTACATCCCAGATCCGCAAGAATCGATCATCTTGGTCGTATCTTGATGGATTTTGGTCGACACCTCTACCATCAGTGTCTCCGCCGTGGTCACGAACGTTATCGGGGAGACCGCCTCCACCGTTGATGTCGTTGTCGCCCACCGCCATGCAGTTTTCGCCATGTTCCACTCAGTTTTGCCGCATGCCCGAGATCCATCTACGCATCCGCGCCCGGCTGCACGTGGCTGTGTCTCTCCAGCACACCCATGCCTCTCGAGTGCGCTTGTGCCCCAACTGCATGAAGCGCCCGCCTGGCGTGCCTGCGCTCACCTGCGCACCACGCCACGCCTGCGTGCCACGCCCGTCTACGCGCAGCGCCCTGGTCCCATGCCTCATCCATCCCGCCCAACACCTTGCTCGCGCCGGTACCCTGTTGTCCAATCTTGTCGGTGTATGTGCGCCCGGTCTGCCGTTTGAGCGATTACATCCCTCTTCTGACCGTGCTCTGTCCGCATGCCTGTAACCTGATAGAAATATTTGTGGCCGGCAAGCCAATCACACATTCCACATCTCGTTCCATGTTCGTTAATAGAACATATTTATTATAGTGCTCGTGTGATGCTTATAATGACGTCCATAAATACATGATCGGACGTAGTGAATTATGATGAGATCGTAATACAGAGATCATTAGTCTTTAATCATGTGTTCTAAACATTCCTATTCGAAGAATACGCGAGAAGGACATCCAAGTATCTGGATAGAATAGCACTATCTAGCCTCACTCATATGATGAGTATGGCCGGTCCCGTAGCCATTAGTGTGGAGACACTAAGGATAGATAATGGGTGCTCTTTAGTGGAAAGAATTCACTATTGATCTGCACAAATCCTTGAATGATATTATACTGAACTATCAATCAGGTTGATTCACGTCACGATTGTGTAAGTGGTCCTTAGACGTGAGACACCAAAGACATCTTATGGGCGGATGATTGTACTTTGGCGAAGGCCAACGAGTCTCTAATCATGGGATTCTAAATGGTCTTAGTTCGGGTAAATCAATAAGTTCACAAAGACAATTGAGTCGTCAAGATGGGATCGTCCACCCTCGGTATAAGAGGTGACAGCTCTAGGAAGATGATGCGATGAAGTCCTTGGCCACGGTAGTGAAATATCGGAAAAGAGTTCTTCGATGATTTCCGAATGCATTAGTACTAACTCAGATGACCGATTAGGGTTTGATAGTTGACCATACCCTAAGTCATCCAAGGAGCGTCAAGTGGATGAGGGATTATACATACACGGTAACAGATGACAAACAAGTCCCATGAGTGAGTTAATGCACACTCCCTTTTATCTTCTAGGACACGAGGTGTAGCTTGGCACCCCACGTGTTAGAGTCTTGACCTATCGACTAGGTTACATCGATATAACATTAATTAATCTATATGCTGATATAGTTAATTAATATGAAAGCCCAATAAAGATTATTGGGCCACTGGAGTAGTTAACTACAGTGATACATGGGCCTAGAGGGTCACATGCAAATGGACTTTTGGACGTCGAAAGATATACTTAAGTTTTGGCGGTTTTTATGAAAAATACCCGCTTATTATAAAGAGGGGAAGGCCCTGAACAAAATTCACCCAGGCCAAAATTGTTTAGGGGCTTTTCCCTTCTTCTCCCATCTCCCAACACCCCCTCTCCCTCCCCGATGTGATCGGGACGACATAACGACGTCGCTAGAGACAGAACGGGGCTCATCAATGAGAAGGAGGAGAGCCGACGTGCCGAGGACCGCGTGGATATGTCTATAGGCTGCACACATTAGCAGCTTGACTCGGCTCACTCATGGATCCAAGAAATCACGGATGCGATCCGTGGAAGGTACTTCCTTTAATTTTTTCTGTTGATATCGTTTGATTCATTCAAGTCTTCTACTGCGAATCGTTTTGTTTTGTTCATCCAGATCTAGGCCTCTAGAATCGAACATAACCTGTGTGAGCCTTCCCTTCCATGCGTGCGCCCAGCCGTCTGTGTGCTCGTGCATCTACACTGCATCAATCTCCTCAATCACGCCGAGTCACAACAATCACATCATTATTGAGGAATTACGACACGTGAGTTTTGGCTCCTGCTAGGTACCTCCTCGTCTTCCCCTTTTCAAATCAGTATTATTACGTCTTGTAGTGCCGTCTTTCCCTATCACTTCTATTGCCGCGGTTAACTAAGATACAAATCTCATAGGATAGCCACTTGTGTCGAGAGGTAGGATATCCATTGAGGTAGAAGATTAGATTCCTGATATAAAATTGTGAACATTCTTAAGCCATAAAACGCTCCTTTCAGCCTAGGTATTCTTGTGATTTTGAGGGTCCTTGAGAGTCTATCATGATTATCTTATTCTTTTGAGTCTTTACTGGGTTCTTCACGTAAATCGGTTGTATTTATTATTGCTCGTTAACAAGTTTCTTAAAATACTTGCATGCATGACATTCTGGTGATTTAAGAATTCTTCTTATATTGTGTTGTGATACAAGCCGTCAATCCCGGCATTCTTGTATCACATCACTAGTCTATTGCTACAACACAAATACTATCATATTTTATGAGAAACATATATTATTATGGTTTTACAGACTCTAATGGTTGGGTAAATTTCATGCTATGGAAAAATAGAGCCTCTGCCTTTTATAATCATGTATGATGAGAAATTTTTTTTTCTAGTCAAAGACTATACAGCTATGTGTGTTAATTCGATTTTGGGGGTTCAAAACAGTCGTGGTAATTTAGATTTACATAATATTCCTATAAAATTCATCGTAATCACTGAGTTATAGGTATAGGGCGAACTTGGGTCAATTCATCAGGACAAACAAATTCAAATTCAAATTTTAATTTTTAGTAAGAGAGAGGTAAAATTGGCTTAATATACGGATGTCGATAGGTAAGGAAGTGGAGAAATAGGGGGTTACTTATGTGTGGGCAGTTGGGCATGCAAGTATGATTTTTAATTTCAAATGAAGAGGACCTACGGAAGTAAATATGCAAGAATGTTGGTCATGGGGGAGATCTGCTTGTGGATGGATGTGCTGATAATAGGAAAATAAGAGCTGATAAATTGTTTATTTCATCATAATTTTGGGCTTTTAATACTTAAAAACATTAATTGTTAATGCATGTTACCATGATTTTAGGTTAAAAGAAGAATTTCCCTAAATTTCAAGTTAAATAAGACTTTTTATAAATAACTAGGTCAATTTATACATTTTAAACATTTTAAAATGAATTTTTAATTGACCTGTTTCTATTAATAAAAATAAATTAAAAGATAAAACTTAATTTTGAATCAATAGAATATTTTTTACATATTAATAAATGGTGTTTAGGATTTATTGCAATTTTTTTTAATAAAAAATCTTTTTTCTTATAAAAAATCTTTTTTTTCTTATAAGGGCCATTTTAAGCGCTAACGGCATTTGTGAGTGGCGCAGAGCACAGAGGATGGCCCCATCCAATCAGAAGGTGCCATGGCGCCTTCGGTGCATGACACGCACGCGCCCCGTGCGTGTCGCGCATCACACGCAGCACAAAGCGCAACATACGTCGCATGACGTGGACTAATCACGTCCAACTTAACTCGCACCGGTGCGGCGTGACGTGGACCAATAAAACGGCAGATCGAGATGAGCTGGCGACATTTTCTCCGTGCGTTCCACACGCACGCACCTCCGTGCGCAGGATGCCCAGCGCCCAATGCGGACCAAATGGCGTGCGATGCACAGACGGCGTACAGAGAGCTATGGTTAAAATTGGTACCGGAATCAGAAGAAGTTGTTCTTCCGATTATGTGACGATAAGAGGGGAAGATCGAAGCACTAGAAGCCATTCTTGATTTTTAAAGCTCAAGGAGGGATCCCTAGCTCCCTTGAAGACTCAAGATTCAACCAAGAGGAATTGGAAGCTCGATTCGTGGAAGAAATTTGCAGATCCGTCGCCGCAAATTTCAGGAATTTAGAGTCAAATTTGGAGGAAAATCTGCGCCGTTCGTTGCTCAAAGTTCGCCTGAATCAAGTCTCTGCTACTCTTGGTACTCCTAGGCACAATTTGAATTCAATCTGCCATTAATTTCACGTTCAAATCTTCAAAAGGCCATAGTTTATTTCCGTTCGCCATTTCTTCTTAATTTCCAATTATAGTCGTTTTAATTCGTAGATTTTAGTTCAGATTAGAATCATTTAGTGTTAACTGATTATAAATTCCTATTCTGAATCCTATCTGTCCCTTGAATCACATAAAAATCTGAATCATATTCACGATTTCATATTTCTTAAATTAGCAAATCGTGAATCATATTCACGATTTGCTCTTTTAGGATATTTTGGCAATTTCGAATTAATTTGGATAAAATAAAAATATAAAAAAATGCTCTTAATAATAGCATAATAATTAGTTTTTTATTCTTTAAAAATAGTAAAGCACCTGATAAACGAAACGAATTAAAGAAATACAATAAATTAGAGTTAAATCTATTTTAGAAATAGATCTGAAATTCATTAAAAAGAAAATATATATATATATATATAACCCAAAACAATCAAGATTTTAAATCAAATAAAAAGATAAAGTTAAGTGATTTTGAATCTCTGTTATTTAATAATAGAGAGTTATCAAAATCATTTAATTTCAAAAAAGATATAATTTTAGTTGCAAATTACAAGTATTTGCATTTAAATAAGTAGTTAAACATCATTCCTTTTAGGTGTCAAATTCTAAAACCCTAATTAGACAGAAACTTGAATATCACCACCGCCTCCCTAGGGTTCGACCCCTTGTGCATTAAGGGATATATAAATTTTAGTGATTAAGTTCGAAAAACCCCTAAATAATGACATATATACACGCATTTTTGAGCTTATCATGTGCCATACTTTTGCTCATGCAGGTGCTCCATAAACCAGAATATGAGCTAAAATTTTCATTTTAAGATTCTGTTTATATAACAATTTTATAAATTCCTTACTTAAGTGATAAGGGACAACGCAAAGAGAAAAAATATTAATATAGTACCTTTATTTCAGAAATATTTCTAATATTTATGATTTTATAGGAAGTAATTTTTTTTGCATGAAGGATATATTTTTGCAAAAAAAAATTTATTATGATATGTATAAGCATTTTATATAAAAATAAAGGGTATTAAATGAATTAAACTTAGATATAAATACATTTACTAGTGCTCTTGATGCCTTGGGGGATGATAAGAAGCCATGGCAAAGAGAGAAAGAGGATCCATACATGGTTGAGGTTATAGGAGTGGTGGACATGGTCTGGGCATGATTTGAACAGTCTATGACTAGCAAGCTGGTGCACCAGTCTATCATATGACTAATGTCTATCAGATGGACTAAATTAACACCATCTCTGTTGATTCTACCTAATACCGGCGATCCAGTGGTCGGTGATTGCTTTGAGTTGAATTGATAGCAGACCAAGGCAATAGAATTTTAATGGAATTTGTGGATGTTGTCACCAATTGTGGCAATAATTTTGGTCAGAGGCGTCTGGTGAGAGATGGAGTTGGGTAGCAAAAGTTGACTTAATTTTTTTTACACAAAAAACATTTTAGGTGTGGTTGGTGGTGTAGTATAGCTCTAGATCTTAGGTATTGATGGATCATGCCAGCCCACTCCATCGGAGATGTCTTCGGAGCAGCTATCTCCATCATCGATGGCCCCACCGATTCGTGTCCAACCCAACCGTCATGCCAAGGCACAAGAGAAGACACCCAGGTTTAAAGACCCCATGTAAAGTGCTTCCGTATTTTTGTCGTTTGATTTTCGTTAACACGTGCTTATCCTATTTGTTGTTTTATTGTGTTCATGTTCGTCTTGTTCTTGTTCGTCATGTTCGTGTTCGTGTCGTCATGTGTCGTATCGCTTTTGTGTCACTCGGTTATGCATCGTAATGTTGTTTCTTTATTTTATGTTAAAACGGGGGCCCTATGTATAAGAGCCCCCATATTGGACCCTTTTGTATGGGCGCATCATGACCCCCTTTATAAGGGCATGATGGGCACCCTATCTTGGCAGCCATGTTTCCTTTTCTTGTGAAAGAAGTTTTAGGTCAAGAATGTGGTTCACTAGAAGAAGGAGAAGAAGAAGGGGAAGAGGAGAGAGAAGAAGAGAAGAGGGTCGCTCTGCTCCGCCATACCTAGACAATCTGTTCCTAATGGATTCATTCGCTCACTACACACCGGCACTGATACATCACTGCGCAATGTCCAAACGTCACCCTTCGCACGGCCCTCGCACGGCCTGGTGCAATTTTGGGGCCATGCGACCAATGCTTGTGACTGATCGCACACGCGAATGGTACTGTCTGCCGACTTACGAGCTAGTAGCACCGCCCGCAACCCTCCTGCCTGCGCCTGTGTTGCCTGGGAGCCGCCTGGCTTCATCTACGGCACCGTACGCCAGCACCTCTGCCATTTGTGGTCATGTTTAGGTGCAGCAGCTCCGCCCAATCGCCGCTTTTACGCTGCCTAGCACCGGCCAGCCCGTTGTCGCTAGGTCTTTGTCCATCGTACATGTGCCGCCGGGTTGCCATCGACACTGCCGTAACACAAAGCGCCAGCGCCTGCGCCTTTTGTGGTCACGTTTGGGTGCGCCAATGTTGCCGATTTCCACCCCAACATTGCCCAAAGTCGGATCGCTCGCTGCCCGCCAGGACTCTGTTTGCCGCACTCGTGTTGCCTGGTCGCCACTCAACACAGGCCGCAACACCGCCCGCTAGTGACAACACCGCCGTAGAATCATGCGACTACACCATTGTCGCCCGGCTGCCACACGACAAACCCCTTCAGTTGGCCAACCCACGGCCTTGTCTCGGCCCAGTCCTCTATGCATGTATCATCTAGCTGCTTTGGCCTATCATTGCTCGCATCTGCAGTCAGATTTTGTCACGCCGAGCAATCTTAAGGTTGTGCCCACTAGATTCATTCAGAAGCTCGAGCCATTTCACCGTCGCATGCCCCTCCTCACCGTCGACTACATCCCCACCTAAGCATCACGCTCCAATGTCACCTTTTTGGCGCCTATCGAGTGACACCGTGCTCGTCTCTGGCACACCTCTGCCATACATGTTTGCACCGGCTACTGCACTGACGATTATATTGACGACGGGTGATGCCACCGATGAGGTATGTCGTTCCCCTTTGCTCGCTAGTGATATTATCTTCGTCGGCATATTTTTGGCTGCACTCCACCGTGCTTGGTTAGATTAGGTGAGAGATTTCATTCCGAGAACTATGTCTTGAGTGAGTTCCTAGGTACGGGTCGAGCCCGTCCGTTACATGCGAGGGCCATTGGAATTATTCTGTTTGATGCCATAGTTGCCATCGTCACTCCAACAAGGGTCAGAGGGTCACCGTCATCATTCCCGATCATACACCTTGGAGCTCGATGAATCCCCATGAGATGGGCCTGCATGTACATTCCACTTAGGTCCATTACATCACGTAGTTTCATTCCCTATAGGCAATTTATCCGTGGAACGATGTCACCGATGACATATGACATCAGATATCTTCTGGAATGATAACATGTCTATAAGAATGAGAGAAGCACATGAAGAATTAGAAAAAAAGATGCAAATCTTGTTCTTGTGTCAATTAGTGCCCAGGATGAAGAATTAGAAAAAAATTAGGTTTCTTACACATGCCAATTGTTGTCATGAAAGATCTAGATTTCTATTCAGCCAATCTGACACCCTCTAAACAGATTGTGTCCACGAAAATATTTTGCCCGAGGTGCGAAGAGAGGGAGATAGATTTTAAATGATTATGATTTCTCAATCTGAGAAACCTAGGAGTATCCAAGAATAAGTCAAACGATGCCCCATATTAAGCCATGGGATGGATCTCCCATCCCTGGCCACGGGGGTCCTCCCACGCCATCTGATCACTTGTGGCAGCTCCCCTCAACCACAAACCACAGTCTGGCTAGAGGAAAATGATCGCCAGGGGCATAGATAACATATCTACCCCTTAGCCATTAGGTATAGTGGGATTAAGTGTTTGCAATTGTGAACCCCTTTTACTTAAGTGTACCCTGAGCCACGTCAAAATCTTCGTCAGTCCGTTCTATGATCCTGATTCACCCGTCAGAGTCCCACCATCCTCATCATGTGGTTGCAGCCTATAAAAAAACTTTCAAAATAAAAAGAGAGAAAAATAATAATAAAAATAGGAGATCTAATCATCCGATCTTCCATAAGAAAATCTAATTGTCAAAATTATGTCATGATACTCAAATCGGCCCAATAAGACAAGCTTCAGGCCAGGTCGGCTCGAAGCCTGATCATCTATTCTTTGTAATTCTCTTAAGATTCCAGCCGTTGGGATGCAACTATCTCATCATTAGCTGGCCCGACACGATGCGGAGCTGAAAGAAATGATGAGATTCAATTTTAAATAAATGAATGATATACAAATGCCAAGCAGAATGGCTAAATGAATTAAATGAACATTTCTCCTGCATGTGTGGGCTATCCCTATGCTTGACCACTACTAAAGGGGCTTCGAGGGCTGGCCCTGTGCGTCCTTGATCCTTGTGTGGTTGCTTGTAAGCTCTTGCACAAGTTGGCTGGCACCCTTTGTGGCCAGGCTTGAGTGCCCTGTGCTTGCCCACTTGCAGATGGCTTGAACACTACTTTTGGTGTTTCACAAATAAACTTTTTTTTAAAAGAATCCCTCCTTTTATTACTTCCTTTAGCTTTCAATTCAATCCTACAAAATATAAACTGACATGTTAGGGGGAGCATTATAGTCATTCAGCTTTCAACTCATTCTTGAAAAATATAAACTGACATACTAGAGGGAGAATTAAACTCATTCAATTTAACAATTTGTAAACAACTTTTTAGTATGAAAATAATTTGACTTCTAAATTACGCAAAGAAGTTACATTAAAATGTATTGTTTAACCAATTTCTCCATCTAATGCATGGGATGAAAAGTCTAATAAATATGGAGGTAACATTAATGGAATGATGCCAAAATGGCCTTAAAATGTGTATAATTTCATGCCTCATTTTGGGATCATCAAAAGTATCGCTAAACAGCAACATAAATGGATAGTTTTTTAGTATTCCAGATTGGTGTTATCATTAGGATAATCTCATACTTTGATGTTGGCCCACTAGGAGTAGGTTATTTTGTTGTACCTTTTTTAATCTATTCATAAACTCGCATCTAAAGTCACTTCTGCTCATAAATTACTCCCTTACTCTCTCGCTCATAAACTCACACCTATATTTTAATTGTTCATAAATATATTAGGATTTTCACAGTGACATTGAGATAGAAAGTATCTGATCAGTTTCCTAATTCGTTTGTTCCAGAACATTTCCTCGTCTATCCACTAAATAACATTTCATCGCTCACACTCATAAATGCTCCCAATGCACAAGATGATGTACCATTTTTACTAAGAGTAGCCTTTACTGCTAGTTGAAACTAAAGTCATGGCTTTTGTGCAACATCAAAAGGCTCCTGAAGTAGTGGGATTGTTTGGATTGTTACAACCTTTTAGCATATGGTTCAAAATTGATTCTTAAAGAATCAATTTCACCAATCTTTCAGAATGTTGGATAACCAATCCCGCTCATAAACTCGCACCTTTGTCAAACTTTCAGTTATGTAACTATCTCTAGATAGTTATTCAAAAAGGATGAGAAGGGACACCTATAAAGTAAGTTATAACATTGCAATAGAATTGGTGAGATGAGAAAAAAGGTTCTAGGTGTTGAATGAATACATGATCGTTGACGGGATAAATAGTTAGGGTGACATGAATTGAGTGGATGAGAACGGAGTAGTATGGATGAACATATAAGGAGAAGATGGTGTATGTAGGAGATAAGCGAGAAATGAGATGGAGGAAGATAGTGGTTTACGGGCTATGCTTAAACTAGAGGAGAGAAATGGGATGTGATTATGATGATGTAGATGATATGTGATGTAGGAGGTAGATGGTGACAGATGATGATGGATGATGGAGGATGGTGGATGTATTGATCTAGATGATGTATGTGATGGAGACAAATCAATATAAGGGAAGAGACTAACCTTTGATCCCTATGTTACACCTCTCCTCTTTTCTATTAACCATCTCCAAGCTATAGTCATGATTTCTTGGTGCAGATCAGCCTCTCCTCTTATCCATTGATGATCTCTAAGAACTCAAGACACCAACAAAACCCTTGGTGGGCCTTCTAAGCTCTCTTTCAGTATGTGTCTGTAAGGGTAACTGATTTTTAAAAATAATTTACAAAGATAGGGAATTCAATTTATAGGCCGCTCACTCGCGCCTGCTCCACCTTTCAGGTAAAACATCTCCTCCTACGTCGACTCCTGAGGTAAGACAGCCGGTTGATCGACAACAGGTACTCTACCACGAACCGATTTACTTATCTTTTCGGTCAGGTCGAGACACTGTTTCCGAATCCATGGATTCCCAATCCGTAGCTGCTGCGCCGCCATAGTTGATCCCAGTCGCCTTGTCCTTGGCCCCCTTTTCCTGACTGACCAGTCTTCCTGAGATTTTTTTGAATTGTTTGAAGCCGGAGGTTCTGCAATGTTCTTGCAGAACCTTTGGTAGGATAGGATAACCTTCGCTCCTAAGCGCCTTCGGATAACGTTTTCATTCTTCTTCTGATTTTCTTCATTCGCTGTTCATTGACTTCGTAACGTGACCTCAGAACCTTTCCGTGTTCGGAAGCATTAGCTGCTAGGCGCGGAAGCGGGGAAGATTAAGATTCAGACGCGACTGATGGAGCGATTTATGAGCAGAAGCGACGGCGCGACTTTAGGAGCGAAAGAAAAGAACAGCATCTTCAATCATCTTCAAGAACGTTACGAAGTCAATTGTGAAAGTCTTCGAAAGGCTGTAGGGCTTGAGTCAACTACGAAATTTTATGCCAATGAAACCAGCACAACCCTAGATAGACAAAGAGACCATTCGAGGTGATGCTAATCAGAGAGTCGATATTCCGTGTTGGGTCAATCAATAGATATATGCTTCCAAAAATTTATTTGTTGTGCCATTGCTTCAAAGAAAGAGTTCTCCTTCTCCCAAGCTGCTCCGTTCTTTCGCTCTTAAAATCGCCCTGGCACTATTGAAGTCTTAGATCTCTCCAGTTGATCTTTAACCAGCAATTTGCACGTCAACAAATCAAAGAAGGGCAGTATGAAATGCTCATTATCAACTTCGAATTCTATCTCTAGAAAGGATGGATAGACGAGAGAAAGAAATATCTATCCTCAAAATTTCAACTCAATCAGCCTATTGGATCATCATATCAAGCTCTGAAGTTGGACGATTCCTAGTTGTTCATTTAATTCAAATGTTTCTCTCCCCTCGTCCTTGTCAATACTGTCACACCACTTCGAGGATTCTATCTTTAGAATTGCATTAAATGCAATGAGTTGTTCAGATTTTCCCTTGTTATCCTCGATTGACTGCTCCCATTGAGTCACATGTCACTTTCTGGAAAAATCCAAACAAATGAATAACGATGTATTTATATAATAATACGGGGTAATGTGATGTGGCAATGTGTTAGCATGCGACATGTCAATGCACATTTTAAAATACTCCAATGAATGCTCGACTCATCAATGCCATGTGTGCACATGGTGCCATGTACACCTCATCGTTGATGTTGATCATTCAAACTATTTAAAATTATATTTTTTGATTCATCTGCATCAAATCATGCTCAAATTGATTGCATCAAAGTATCTCCTTTTTTTCATTCATGCACAATATTTTCCGTTGTAAAACATTAACAAACTACTAGTATTTAATGCCACTGTGGCATTGCTAATCCCAGAGCCATAGCGCTCTCAATTTCATGATTGGCTGACACTAATCCATAATGTGATTTAATGATTGGTTGACGCTGATCATTAACAGGAATCTTCTTTGCTGTTCAACGAATCGAATGGTGACACGTGGAACGATGACTTTTGAACCAGAAAATAGGTATCAATAAAATTAAGTAAAGAACAAAAGAATATGAATAAATATTTGAGGCTTAATTTCTTTCAGAATAAGACGTCAGATAAATCTCTAAAATACTTTAAAATTCTGAAAAAAACTAAACATCATTCTTGAAATGGATTCAACCATTTAAGGGTTAATAGCACAAATATATAATCAATTTACAATAACAAACATCTAAATATCATTGTATTAACCTGCTAATACTACATGTTATCATTGGACCCCTCTCTCTCTCTCTCTCTCTCTCTCTCTCTCTCTCTCAGTATAGTCCTCCAATGTACCGTAACGAGAGGTAGCATTCCTCATGCAGTTGTCATTGGCTTTGTGGCCTCATTTTTTCCACCGCCATTGTTCCCATGGAGTTATTGGAGATAAGGATGTGAGGTATCAAATATTTTTTTTCCAAAATTAATTCTGTAAAAATTGTTAGAAATATCTTTTAAATTAATTGTGTAATGATTGCAATCATGTGATGTATATGTAATTATTTTTTAAACTGTAAAGTATAATTATTTTTTGGGTTGATGAAATTCGTTATCCATATGATAAAATGGTAAGAGTGTGCGTTGGTGTAGGGGTAGGGTGGTGGGGGGTAGTGGGGATAGGGTGAGAGGGTTAGTAGTGAATGGGGTAGAGTAGGAGGTGGGGAAGGGGGGGTGTCACTGACAGGCGAGGGGGACCAGTCATTTTTGGATGGGTTATGAAGGTTGGTGATGCATATTGTGGGGTGGGGGGGAGGGGAGGATGGGGGTGGAGGCTCAGACTAAGGTTGGAGGTGTTCGTGATGGGGTTATGGGGGAGGGTGGGAAGGATAATATGAAGATAGATGGGTGAGGTTTGGTGAACGGTGTGAAAGTGGCTTTAGAGGTGGATTGGGGATGATGAGGAAAAATAGTCACCTTTTGGAGGGGGAAGGATCACTAATGGGTGTGGAGGTGAGTCATTTATATTTATTTAATAATTAATTACATAATTGATGGATGTTATGAGGACGTCAAGAAATCACACTTCCATGATTTATTAAAGTTTATTGGAAAATATATTTATTCATTTTTATTCTGGTGGCATGTTTATTATGAAGTCTCTCATTATATTCAATGATGCAGTAAATTTGATGTAGGCAAATTATGGTGTTAGTGTCGCCGTAAATTTTAATCTTCCAATATCAAATAAAACTTTAATTATAGAAAACTCACTCAAATAGATATAATGGGAGTGAGGTTGTTTCCGAATGGACTAACATTTAAAAATGGATGTATAGTTGAGTTAGGGTAATGGAGAATGTAGGATGATATATAATAAAAAGTAATAAGTAGTGATAGAGAGAAGTATTGAAAGGCAAGATAATTTTAAGATACGATGTTGAGTATTTAATTTCTTAAGATTAATACTTTATGGACATTAGATATAATAATACGTAGGAAAGTTAAATGGATTTGCAATGGAGGAGGATATTAAATAGGTAATGGAAGAGTTATTTTTGAATTTTAATAAAAACGTAGGATAAATAAGGTGAAGAGAATTAATAAAGGTATTATGATTAGTAGATGATATTATTATTATTATATTTATCTTAATTAATAGTAGGTAAATGTCAGAAAGGAGATAGGTTAGAAATCAAGGATATTAAGATTTAGTGAGTTAGTGAATAGGGAATTTTATTTTAGTGAGTGATAAGCTCAGATTTTATGTGTTTTTTACTGGTTATTTAGCAGTTCAGACGTGTGAGGTTCAGAGCTTATGCAACAAATTTATAAACCTCACGGCGTAAGGCGAGTGAGGGTCGATCCACAGGGAGCAGGAGAAAACAGCAGAAATTTCCTTCTTTATTCAATAGATATGTCACTTATCAATTTAAAATAACTATTAAACTCTGTTAAATGATCCTCAGGAAAATCACAGGATTCCTCTTTAATCCCCAGTTTAGTCGAAAGATTTAACTGCTATTGCTCTGATTAAGTTAAAGATTTAACTTAATAGAGGCTGTCTACAGAGAAGTTCTCTGTAGATGCACTTTGCCCTTGGGAAAAGGATCAAACACCTTGCGTGGTGGTACCTGCGCGCAAGGTGTCTGCGTGCGGCGCTGTCGCTGCTGGCGTGGCTGCGCTGGGCGCTGCGCGTGCAGCGCTGCTGCGCGTCGCGGCGCGCGCTGCGGCGGCGGCGCGCTGGCGCGGCGCTGCTGCGCGGCGGCGTTGCTGCGCGGCGCTGCTGCGCGGCGGCGGCGGCGTTGCGCGCGCGCTGCGCGGCGCGGCGGCGCGGCTGCGCGCGCGACGCTGCTGCCGCGGCCGGCTGCGCGGCAGCAGCGCTGCGCGGCTTGGCGTGGCTGCGCTGGCGCCGCGCGCGGCGGCGGCGTTGCTGCGGCGCTGCGCGTGCGGGCGGTGCTGCGCGAGGCGGTGCTGCGCGCAGTGGTTCTGCTATATCAAAGGGATTTTTGGGGAGGTTTGGGAGGATGATCAGAACAAGCAAGAAACAAAGTTCAACTGAAATCAAGTCTAAAACGAAACAATCCTCAGTTGGAAAACATTGGAAGATCTGGTGACTCTTCCAACCCAACCAAAATTGTCTGAGAAGAGAGGGATTACAGGGCTGAAGCTTGAGATTTCCCCACGTCGGGTGTCACGTCCTTGCGGCGAGGCGTGGTTCTTCAATCCAAGCTATCTTCAGTCTGTTCTTCCTCTCCAACTCCAAAAGCTCATCAGCTCCTAGAGGGTGCAGAAATCCTCTTCTCCAAGCCCTAGTTTCCTTAGAGAAAATTCTGAACACCTAAACTCCTCTCTCAAGAGAGTATTTATAGGTTTTCTCTTAAGTCATGCCCAGGGGCATTTTCGTAATTTTTGCCACTTCGAATTTTTGCCCACTTCTGTTGATCCTCCTCTCTTCCTTGATCTTCTTAACCTGTTTCTGAATGTTCACTAGCCATAAAACGTTAAATATATTCCACTTGATTCAAAGAATCAAGTGGGGTTAGTGATTTCATAAAACAATACATATGCATGAACTTAGCATGAATTCACAAGATAATTGTAATGAATTTAAACTTGAGAACTTGATTATTTGATGACATATTTTAGAGTCATCAGTGAGATAAACGACAAAGAATAAAATAGGATGGGAGATAAGAATTGGGATATATACGGGGTAAAAGAAAGAGAGTAATATAATAAAAATGGAGAAATAAATAAAAGTAATTTTAATGCAAATATTTGTAATACATATGATTCATAGGTAACTTATAAAGATAGAAATAAGGTTTATATATGTATATATACTTAATAGCTATTTTTTAATATTTTTATAAAGTAAAATAAGGAAAATTTGTGTAAGTTTGTTGTTCCCCAATGGGTGTTTGAGAGAATTCCGCAAAGAGTTTAATCTAATAAATATGAATAAATTTTACGTCAAACTGTGTGGGATCCAAATATATGCATTTGGAGATGTTGGTATACTTACTGTCTTTGGCAAGCTGAGGATCGGGGTGCCGATCGCTATCCCCAATGCTGAAGTGTGACTTGGCTCATCTTCCTTGTGATGGCACATTTCATGGCATTCTGCACCTCATAAGGTGCCTTCCTAAGCTTCCCAAACCCATGGAGGTGTCACCTTCTCCTATTTGGCGGGATGAACCTAGAGTGTGTCTCTCACTACCACTCTAGTTATCAATGAAAGCTAATGAATTAGGGTCCCTTGAGTACTTTTTTATACCTGGGAAGGACCTCTCATTGCCAGATAGCATGGATTTGCCATGGGTTCCTCCAAGGCAGTTTGACCGCATGCCGTAGTCCCCCTCGACCAGAAACTACTATCTGGCTAGGGGAGCATGATGGCCAAGAATGCAAATGACATATCAATCACTTGGCCATTGGATCTCATGTTATTAGGGGTTTACGGCTATGACTAAACTGCATTTGTGGGCTCCTCTTAAGTTTGGTGCGCCCCCAAGTCATGTGAGCAGCCTCATGAGCCTTTTATGCATTCTAATCTGCCCAGCCTCGTCAGCCATTGGATTCATCTTGTTGATTGCTGGTGTGGCCTACACAAACTGAAACAAAGCCATTCAGATAGAGGAACCATATTGGGGAAATCAAGAAAACAAAATGGTACATAAATGATATATGAACTAAATTACATCTCCCCCATTTGTGTGGGTGAGTTATCTTTGTAGTGTGCCTCTCCAATACTTATGGGCTCCCTGTGTGGATTTTTTTTGGGTTAGGTGGGTATGTATGTGTTATGTGACATGGCGTTGCAGATTCAGTTCTGGCACTTGCTAGCAGCTGGTGGGCTTGACCACTCTACGCTAACAAGCATGAGGTTGTTGTGGGTGTTGTAGTGCCTAGAAGCTAGCTCAGCCGCTGATGCCTCATATAAATCACATTTTTTCTTTCTATCTTTTATTTAATTATTATTTAAAAATTATATTCGAACCTTTCAAAATAACATAGAAGAGAGGATAATTAAGTCCTTTAAAATTAAGTGTAACATCACATTTTATATTAAAATAGAAATTTAAGGTATGAAATGATAATTCATATCAAAATCAAGATAATATGAGTAAAGTGATGCCAAAATAACCTTTAAATACACAGAATTTCATGCCTCATGTTTTGTTTATTAGATGTTTAAAATGAAGTTTTTCATTATAGCAATGACATAGTGAATTAGATGACATCATAATATAGTGATCACTGGTCTTCAAGCTTGTATTCCAAATATTAATATTTGTTAGATACTCAAGACAAACATCAAGTGATCTAGATAGAATGACACTTTCAAGTCCTATTATACAATAAGTAAGGTTGATCATGTGCTCGTCAAATCAAGAACACAACTAGGTGTTTGTAGAAAGGTCTAAAGGAGAGAGAGAATTTATGTAGGTTTTTATGAAAGAATTTTATCAACTGATTTCATTCGAAGCTGTAAATTTGTATTATGAAAATATATCTAAATTAGAGAATTAAGCTAATTTTCATCCATTTTTTTGAACTCTATTTATTCTCTGATTAATCTTTTGAAAATAAACTATGAGTACGAATTGTCCAATGAAATGCCCGATTGAAGGAGGGTGGTTATATTGTGCATTTTTATGCATAACACAAATGTGTTTTGTGATTTTAGAACCTGGTAGTCAACAGAATAAGGCAAGTAATTCCCACACCTGTAGGTATGTTTAAAATATTTTAATTGGATTAAGAACATTCTTAAAAAATGGATAAATTTTTGTTTGGGAAGCAACACAGATGAACTGTTCGAGGAAATGCCTAAAATAATATTTTTATAAAATTTGTGTCACTATTTTTTTGTGTTACTTCATTTTGAATTCATATAGGACCTATATGAATATGATCAGTGACTTACTAGACCTTGTCACAATATGGATGGTCGTCGTCAACTTCAGACCTCAACCAATCCACGGCATCGTCCTCCAGATTTGTCACGCAATTCTATCTTCTTCCAGCATTCTATCAAAGATATTTCTTCAGGTCACGGCCTTGTCATCATTTCTAACTGAAAGAATCAACAGAAAATGAAATAGAGGATCTTCCTTGTATTAAATCTTTATTTTTTCTAGGTTATCCGTTGAAATATTTATCTATAAAAAAGTGAGAAAAATGAATAAAGAATGTGATGTAATACGTCGCCGGCTGGGATCGACGTCATGTATTACAACACAGGAAGACGTGTACGGACTATGCAAAATGATATGATGCAGATTGTAAGTCCGAAGGACAAGTACGAAGAAGTGAGCTATTAAAGTCAAACAATTGATTAAATCAATGAAGTTTGATTGAGTCAAAATTGACTACCCAGTGTCCCTTTGGATCAATTAGATGCTAGGAGTTGAGGGATAATTTTATTGCCCGTCAATGTCCAATCCTCCTCAGTAATTAACTGGTGGTTTACCACGAAGAAGATCCTATCTCTCACAACAAGGGCTGTATTCTAATTGACATATGACAAGTCAAATTCTCGGAGGCACGGAGTGCAAATTGCCTTAAATAACCAAACTGCGAATGAAAGGGGATGACAATAGAACCTGCTGAAGCGATATCCATCGATGGAGCAGGCGTGCCTTCAATGAAGTATCCGGCGAAGACTGTGAAGTGCAAGGGACAGAGTCAGGGCATAGCTACACGGCATTGGACGTTGAGGGCGCAAGTGATAAATGGTTGACGTTCTGCCAGCGGCATGGGCGACGAAGGCAGAGGGCGAGCACGAGACTCTAAGATTATCCCAAGAGAGACTTCTTGGATGATTCTTGAAGAAGCAACTAGTCAAGAATTCAACAGTTCTTGATGGAGATGATGAACGAGCGACAAAGGGTGGGGGCACTGGCGACGATCCACGGAAGGCTTCAACATGGGAAAGTGACCATGATTTTCCACGATCTAACTAGAACGGCTATCTACTGAAAGGAAAGAGGGAACCACGAAGAAAGCTCAAACTTTCAATTTTCAATTCAACATCACTTGAAAGGTCTTCTTGGGCATGCCAGCCTTTATATAGGGTCAAAAGCATGCCCGATCGGCCCTAACAGAAAGGAAACATCTCTTGACATGCGGCCCTCTCCAAACGTCGAAAATAACTGTTCAAAAAGGATGAGGCCCAAAACACAATAGGCCAGTCCACAATTCGAGAGGAAATTACATTCAAAAATAAATGATGAAATAAGATTACATGCTGATGTGTTGTCAAGCGGAGTACTTGAACGACGTGTCGTGGGCTTCGGCTCGAGCTGCCCAACGTGGTTGTTGACGTCTTTTGGTGCTGGTGGAGAGATGGTCCCCCATCAGAATGACAGAGATTATATGAAGCTTCCCTCAAGGTCTGAGTTGTGCCTTTTCTCCACTTTTATTGATCAAACTTAAAATTTATCTTAAAAATTAATTTTTAAAAAAATGGATGAAATAAATCTGATGCATTATGCCACCAAAAGCATTTTGGGAGCATAAATCCAAGATGAGATACAAGGAGAGGAGAAAATAGATTAATTGGAAGCATAATTACTCTCCCAGCCCCTGCATTAAATTCCAAGGGTTTGGAGGGCTAGGATATCATCATCTCCGGTCTTTATCCATGGAATTAACGGCCAAAATTTAGAAATAGGTTTTTGATTACATGCATGTTTACTGCTTCAATATGATCATATTTACATGTATATTTGCATTAAATCACTCATATTGCATGTTATCAAGCTTAAAATGATTAAATCTATTTTTAGAATGATTTTATGAATTTTATGTATTTTTTGGAATTTTCTAACAATAGATTCTAAAATATTATAATTTTTGAGAGAGAATATGATTTTTTCTGGAATTTGTAGACATTAAATTTGGAAAGATATACTTTTTTGGGCTTTTATTTTATTTCATATGAATTTTGAAGTATTGTTGGCTTTTTTTGGCGCAGGGTGATGTGGCACGCTCCCATCCACTCATTTAAAACAAAGAAAATAGAAGAAATAAGTGGGTGACATGGCACGCTGATGCGCCACCACCTCAGCACTTGAAAAAGAGTTTCTTAATATTTTTTCTTTTGTTTTCTTTGTCCTTTTTTCAGGTACACATGGCACGAAATACGAAGAGTGCCCACACGGAATACAAAAAGCATGGAATATCATGCGCTTTGACTTTTTGATGGGCATGGAAAACGAGGACGATGATGAGCAGAGAGAAAGAAATCAAGGGCTAGGATTGGCTCAACTTCAAATGGCCATAACTTTTGATCTACAAGTCTGATTGAGCTGAAATATTCAGCATTGCTTCATCTTCCCCTCATCTTTCCATCGATACCCTCTAATCTATAGAGAGGTCTGGATCATTATGAAATTCATCTTTAACTTGCTTCCTACTTTTGTGCCCTGATTGAAAGATAGTGAGTTTTGAGATCCATCAAGTGTGTTCTTGGTGTCTTGGGTGTGTGGGAAGAAGCATAAGAGAAGAGGGGAGCTTACCGGCACTCGCAAATTGCTGTGATCTTGGCAGAACATAAGGATCTAAGGTAAGTGTCTTCGCCTTCCGTTGTTTCTCTCCCAACATCATTGTTATCATCATTATAGTTCGTTATCATCCTTATATTTATCTTTTCCCTGTCATTTTATTCCCTTACGTATCCATTATCTCGTCTTCCCGCTCTACCATCACATTATTCACACATTTGATCATTATCGTATCTGACACGTCTTCCTCCCCATTCTCGTAACACGCCACATAATTCTACTTTTACTCCTTTTCTTTTCTAATTTAAGTTGATTTATAACTATTACATCCTTATACTCGACATCACTAGCTTGTCTATTATATTTTCGTCTTTATCCCTTCTCGTACTGACAATCACTATGTTAAGAGAATTAAATCCTTAATCATCATTCCCTATGGAGACGATCCGTACTCATCACTAACTAAGTATTCTTAAGTACAGTTAACTATATTTTTTATTGAGTATCTAAATTACCAATGTTTAATT
The DNA here is from genome assembly GCF_029677425.1 of Wolffia australiana. Taxonomy (NCBI): domain Eukaryota; kingdom Viridiplantae; phylum Streptophyta; class Magnoliopsida; order Alismatales; family Araceae; genus Wolffia; species Wolffia australiana. The sequence goes on along the minus strand of NC_135854.1, from coordinate 3,435,099 downwards.
AAACTCCTAAAATTGAGATTATCAGTTTTCAAAATGGTACTATGAGTTAGTTCAACAAATCTAGCTTTTATTTGACCAGATTCTTAAAAAAGGCATAAATTGGCTTGAAGAATAAAATTTTGCATATTGGGGGGTCTCTTTTAATGATATAGACCATGGATTCAGCTTCTTGTTCTGGTCCAGGATGGGGCTTGAGTTTTTCTTTCTCTCATTTACATCCAAAATTCACGATGTTATTCACATAAGTCTTGTATTTCAAATAAAACTCTAAGAAAATGTGAGAAAAATCTACTTGATTCTAACTCAAGTGGCGTTAGTCGAAGAAATTTTAAAAATACAGTAAAATAGATCTTAGAAAAATTAATTAAAGGTTTTTCATTTTAACTTTAAATGGTAAATAATACAAGTGCAAACATAAACGCAAATTCTTATTGACCTAATTTAATTATGTCAACAATATAGTGATATTCTATTCTGATATATTGACCTACTTTAATTTCCTTATCAAGTAGGTCATGAATAGGAATGTCTAGGATGTTGGGTTCTAGAGGCCTAGATCTGGAGGAACAAATGGAAACGATCAACAGCGGAAGACTTTTGCAAAATCGAACGACATCAACAAAAATCATTGAATCAATGTACCTTTCCACGGATCACATCCGTGATTTCTTGGATCTCCCAATGAGACGAGTCAAGTTGCTCACGCATGCAGCCTCGAGACATATCCACCTAATCCTCGGCACATCGAATCTCCTTCTTCTCCTTAACGAGCCCAATTCTACCTCCACTGTCGTCATTACACCGTTCCGATCGCATCGGGCATAGAGAGGGGTGTGGGGAGAGTGGAGAAGGGGAAGGGTCCTGAACAATTCTGGCCTGAGTGAATTTTGTTCAGGGCCTTCCCCTTTTTATACTAAGTGGATATTTTTCATAAACTTAAGTATATCTTCTGACGTCCAAAAGACCATTTGCGTGTGACCCTATAGGCCCATGTATCAGTCTAGTTAATGACTTCAGCGGCCCAATAACCTTTATTTGCCTTCCAAATTATTTAAATATACCAGTATATAGATTAATTAGTGTTAGATCGATGTAACCTAATCGATAGGTGGAGACTCTAACACGTGGGGTGCCAAGCTACACCTCGTGTCTTAGAAGATAAAAAGGAGTGTGTATTGACTCACTCATGGAACTTGTTTGTCATCAGTTACCGTCTATGTATAATCCCTCATCCACTTGACGCTCCTTGGATGACGTAAGGTATGGTCAACTATCAAACCCTAATCGGTCATCTGAGTTAGTACTGATGCATTCGGAAATCATCGGAGAACTCTTCTCCGATATTTCACTACCTTGGCCAAGGACTTCATCGTATCATCTTCCTTGAGCTGTCACCTCTTATACTGAGGGTGGATGATCCCATCTTAACCATTCAATCGTCTTCTTGATGCACCCGAACTGAGACCATTTAGAATCCCATGATTAGAGACTCGTTGGCCATAGCCAAAGTACAACCGTCCGTCCACAAGACGTCTTTGGTGTCTCTAGTATAAGGACCACTTACACAACCTAATGGCGAGGACGCCAACATCTCATCGACGAACGCGTCACCACGGTCAACTAGAGTCAACACGCATGCTTTGGACCACAGTCAACCAGAGTCAACCGAAGTCAACCCGCCACGGTCAACCGGAGTCAACCCTAAAGCCGACACGCCACAACCGCCAACTTGCACGTCTCCACCCGCGCACGCCTCTACGCGCGTCATGACACGACGCCAAAGGCAGATCCACAACTGCCCTTTGGCGTGACACGACGCACGTCTTTATTTTCTTGTCTTTACTTTCTCGTCAATTTCTCTTTCCTCCAAGGCCTATATAAAGGCCATTGTTTTCAAGAAACTCTTAGGCAATCATAATTCAAGAATCGAGTTTTTGTTTAACTCTTCTTGGAGGATTGCCCAGCCTCCCTCATCCTCTATCTTCAAACCCTATCCTCTGTCGTCGTCGTCGCCGCCGCCGCCGCCGCTGCCGCCGCCGCCGCCACCGCTGCCGTCGTCGTCACCGTCGTGTCACCGGTCACCGCCTCTTCCCTCTCTTCCATTTCTTTCTCCCTCTTCCCTCTCTTCCATTTCCCTCTCTCTCTCGTTCTCGCCCTCAAGGGTCGCCCCAGACCTCCCCTGTGGTCGCCCTACCAGGCCGCCGTCCTTGGCTGCTCAAGGCCGCCCCCGTGACCACCCCTTGGCCACACTCCAAGGCCGACCAGGGGCCGCCCACCCAGGTCGCCCAAGGGCCGCCCTCTCAGGCCACCCAAGGGCGCCCTAGGCCGCCCCCTTGACCGCTCTCACGGGCCACCCAGGGTCCGCCCAGCCAGACCACCAGGCCCGCCTAGGGCCGCCTCGCCAGGGTCGCCCCAGGCCGACCCGTGACCGCCCCTTGGCCACCCTCCTTGGCCGCCCAAGGCCGCCCTTGGTCGCACTCCCAGGCCGCCCAGGGGCCGCCCACCCAGGTCGCCCAAGGGCCGCCCTCTCAGGCCACCCAAAGGCGCCCTAGGCCGCCCTCACAGGCCGCCTAGGGGCCACCCAGCCAGGTCGATTAGG
>NC_135854.1:1460000-1537500 GCF_029677425.1 Wolffia australiana | reverse complement strand
ACAATGTAACTAAATTTTGTAGGTATCCAACTTCGTTTGGTCTTTTTTAACTTAAGATGAATATGACAACCTCAGGTGGAAGTACCAAATATGATCATGATTTCTCCTCTATTTATACCCGTTAGCATGGGAAATAAAGAAGGTCATTTGTGTGCGACTGGTGCGAAAACTGTGTGATGCGTGGCGCGATTTGAATTTCAGACTGCACATCAAACAGCTTGCGGGTAAATCGTACTGCATATCGCACAGAGACTTGTGCGGTGCGAATGTGCGATTTAGTCTTCTCTCTGGCACATCCTCTCTCCCTCTCTCTATGTGTTCCTCCTCTCGTTCCATCCTCTCTCTCAGTCTCTCTCTCGCTTTTCTCTCGCTCGTTCCTCTCTCTCCCTCTCTATCTAACGCTCATTTGGCACTAGTATCAGCACACTAGTGCACCGGATACCATTAGAACTCTGAAGTTGAGTGTGCTTGGGCGAGAGCAATACCAGGATGGGTGACCGCCTGGGAAGTCCTCGTTGGTGACCACAGCATGGGTATGTGATCACACTTCAAATTAAAAAAAAAAAAAAATCTAACGCTCGTTTCTTTCCCTCTCTCTCTATCACTCGCTCATCTCTTTCCATCTCTCTCTATCGCTCGCTCCTCTCTCTAACACTGGTCTCTCTCTCTCATTCGCTCATCTCTCTCCCTCTTTTTCTCTAAAGCTCCTCTCTCTCTCTCTCTAACACTCTTCTCTCTCGCTTGCTCCTCTCTCTCTTTAACACTCTTTTCTCTTGCTCGCTCTTCTCTCTCGCTCACTCCTCTCTCTCTCCTCTCTCTCAATCTCTCTTCTCTCTCGCTCACTCTTTCTCTCTCTATCTCCCTTCTCTCTCTCCCTCCCTCCCTCTCTCCCTCTCTTTTTCCTCCTCGCAATCATCTGTGCGGTGCGAATTTCTGCACCAATTCGCACTGGACATCGCACAAGGCTTTTGGTGCAACCGACATGCGCACAGGTCTGTCAATTTTCGGACTGCACCGCAGGACCTCTATCAGGATATATTTATTTATTTAGTTCTTTATTTTGTACAGTTTCTTTTCTGTTAAATTTATTATATACTTCAGGGAAGACTTGTTAGTTATTTGACCTGTCCTCACTTGAAACGGATCTCACTGTGTAAAAGTTGATCGATAAAACGTCAAGGCTTACATTTTCAGCCTTACAGATGCGGTGCATTGATATCTGTGGCACTGAGTCAGCCTGATGTGACCTTTGTAGTTGGAATCTATTTGCAAGATGTTGAAGAACAATCATGATTTTTCGGATACCTTATTCTAGGCCTAGTGCTCCCTAAATAAACCTCTGAGACTTTGAGGTCGCTTCTACAATGGCACAGAAGCCAATATAGAGAATGAAAATAATATATCAGACATACTGAAACTAAGAATAGCTAGAGCTATGGGCGAAGAAATGGTGAAAGAAAGGTCAAAATGATTTATCCCCCTTAATCCAGTACAATTTAGGTTTTCATTCCCTTATTCTACCGAATAAATTTCCACATGGATGGGATTCCTTCCACCAATCCTGGCCCATCCTGTCTTCTGTCCCGGGCTGGGTGACGGGATGTGGTCTGAGGTATCACATCCACTGATGTGTTGTGTCATCGAGATGCGACAAGATGAGACATCTGTCTAATCCCGTCCTCAAACTCTAGGCTGGTAAGTGTACCCTCTCATTTTATTGAATTGGAGGGCAATGGGGCTGTCAAAACTTCGGGCATACGTGTATTAAGCATACTGGTGCTTTTAAGTTTATGAAAATCTCTTCTGCAGATAAATGTTCCCACAAATCCTTCTGGTGCTGAGCTCCTTGCACCAGGTATTGTGGCAAAGGAATCAGATTTTTATCTTCGAAGATTATGGGGAAAACCTACCGAGGTGTGTTTTACGTGCTCTGATTGACAAATATTTTAGATATGTCTGATGTCTGTGGAAATTATCTTACCGGGTTATGCCATAATGATTTTCTGTGAAAATTGTGAAAACTGAGGTTTAGATCATTATGGAGTTTGATCACCATAAAGAGAAATAATACTTTTACTAAAGATTTTTTTGACGTGTCTTTTCTGGACATATTTGTATCAACACCTGCATGTATTCTTAGCCTTTTTTATGTTCACTCAATGAATGCCAAGTGAAGAGCATGAAGTTCTTAGAAAAAATAATAGCTGACTGTTTGATGATGGCATGCCATCATTTGATTTGGTCTTAGGATTTGCCGTTCAAGCAGAAGTATCTTTTGGCATTCACGGTAGGATATGGTCAAAGATTCAACATTGATGCGGCGCTCAAGAAGGTTAAATATCATACTTTTGTCCGCATGTTACTTAATCAGTAAGAATATGGTTTAATAATTCTGCACTTAAACTGTTATGAAGTCATTCAGTAGCTGAAATGGAAGCATAATAGCTCACACTTCATTTCTACTCTAAATTGACTGAACGAAATGGAAATGAAGGCGAGAATAACCGCTGGACATCTATAATTCTATTGTGTTTGTACATTTAAAAATACTTTAAGAAGAGTTGAATAGTTATGCAGATACATAGACTGATTGACTTGTAGACTGTTGATTCTGATCATTTTACAGTTCTCTTCGAATTTCACTATTATGCTCTTCCATTACGATGGTGTGACAACAGAGTGGAAGGAGTTTGAATGGTCAAAGCAAGCCATCCATGTCAGCGTCCCTAAGCAGACCAAATGGTAGATAATTTACTGTTAACAAGCTCATAATTCACTCGGTAATCATTGATGTATCTTGTTAGCAATGTTTTTCTTTGTTTTGTCGCTTAGGTGGTATGCAAAGAGGTTCTTGCACCCAGACATTGTGGCGCCATATGATTATATATTTATCTGGGATGAAGACCTTGACGTTGAGCATTTCAATGCAGAAGAGTAAACATTCGTTCCTCTTAGTTTTATTTATTGGTGTTTGACCTGAATCTATGAATAATTAGGCCAATGTGCTTTCCAGGTACATTAAACTTGTGAGGAAACATGATTTAGAAATTTCGCAGCCTGGACTGGAGCCAAATAATGGTTTGACCTGGCAGATGACCAAGAGAAGAGGCGATCGTGAAGTTCACAAGTCAGTATATAACCCCAGCTAACCAATTGTTTATTCATTGTTTTACATTTTTAGAAATGTCACTTGTCATCTTTTATATTTAGTTTTATGGTTACCACTGTCTTTTGTCAACTTCGCCCACAGCTCCAGCAGTGCCGATCCCCTTAGGGTCCCCAAAAAGATAATTTACGTTATTCCTTTTTTAAAAGAAACCCATAATGACCTTGATATGTTCTTGAAAAGAACGTACCAGCGTCGCGCCACCAAGAGACAAAGTTGTGTCAACTTGCACGTGCGACTTAACTATAAATAAGACCAGCCAATGGACAAGAAGCGGAAGCTGAGGCTGGAGCGGGAGGCTGTCGGTGACCAGAAAGGGGAGAAAGGGAGCTAGTTCCCGATCTTCATCATCCTTCTTCACCATCCCTATCTTCTCCACATACTCTGGATTCTTGTTCTTGTTTCTTATCTCTCCTATGTGACAATTTGGAATTACACATTGATAATTGGCGATTGCTATTCAAGGAAGTTGGTTGAGATTTTCAACCTAAGATACCTGATCGGTATCAGACCTCAAATGATTACTTATTCTGATATATAATGACGCATTTGCAGTGAAAGGAAAAAAATGTTGAAAGAAACAACATTTTTTGCAAATTTGAACTCATGTAGTTTACTTACCTTGAAGTAAGATGATAATATTGTTGTGTATATTTTTTTAGTTCTACTTTTTCTGACTTCTCATTTTATAGACACATTTCTATGGAAAACTTTTAGGAATTTTATCAGCCAAGTAGAAAATTTGTTGCAAGTTTGCTTTGGCTGCATGACTTATGCAGAGATTAATCATGTGTTCTAGCCGTTTTATTTGCAATAGGTTGCACTGAATTTTCAATCTATTTTATTTCTGAGTATTTTTTGTTTCATTTTTTAAGTATTTTGCGCCTCTTTACTTGGAACGTTTTATGATCTTGATGGAGATCCGAGATTGGCAGAAATTATTCATTTTTGAAACTGTGAGAAACTTCCAAACATAGCAGTATCGTTCCAGAAGAAATCCACAGTTAACGTGGCAGATAGAGAAGATAGAATGAGGTAGGAGTGTGGAATAGCTCGGTGGTGTGGTCGGATCGACCCCCCTCCAGATGTGCGAGTATAGGAGAATCTCTCTGCTCTCCCACGGAGCACTTTTTTGTGTTTGGAAATCAAGAAAAAGCTTGTCCCCTCTCCTGCTCCCTCAGGCCTTTATTTAGAAGGCTGGGCTTCCCGCCTTGTAACTAATTCAAATCCACATGTGCCAGGATGGTCGCATGTGTAGCTTGATGACGGTTTCTTTTTCTTTGGGATACGCTCTGAGCAGAACCATATCTGAGCGCCAGTTTTTATCCTTTGTTAACTAAAAATAATTTTAAATGTCTTTTTTCTCGAAATGCTTTTTAGAGAAACAGAGGAGAAGCCTGGTTGGTGCCGAGACCAGCACTTGCCCCCCTGCGCAGCGTAAGCAAGATCCTTCCTTGACTACTACTTCTTTTTTATTTACTATCTCTCCTTTTTATATTCATGAAAATATCTGAATCATTTCGTATCCTGCTGTCGTTTGTCCTTTGCAGATTTGTTGAAATCATGGCCCCTGTTTTCTCTAGAAAGGCTTGGCGCTGTGTCTGGCACCTGATCCAGGCATTTACCCCAGGACTTTCTCTACTACTACTTTTGATGTTTACTGCTCTTCAAAAAATACTCTCTCATTTCCTCCTTACTTACTTTGTTAAAGGCATCAGAACTTCGTCCTTGTTTATTTCTTCTTTCTTGTTACCTCTTCTAAATATCCCCATCTTTCCCTCTAAATTTCTTCCAATTTTTTGTAATGTATTTCCATTGCAAATTGCACTCAAGAAAGGATGCATAGCCTCTTTTCCTGTAAAATTTTACTCTTCACTTGTTGACATCATGAGAAATTCAATTCAAGTCTACGTTTTTGATTTTTTGTCCTATATCCCTAAATTTGAAAATGGATTTGCAGAATGACTTGGTCCACGGCTGGGGGCTTGATTTTGCGCTGAGGAAATGCGTGGAGGTACTTTGGGCAACTCTTCAACGCTCTATTTTTTCTTTATTTAATGGGTCGCAAATTTCAGCCAGCTCATGAGAAGATTGGGGTGGTGGATGCGCAGTGGATCGTCCATAAGTCTGTTCCTTCTCTTGGAAGCCAGGTAAAGGTGGCATATATCACATCCATAAGTTCATGACTCTTGTTTGCATTTGGCGGCTCAAATTCCTTTTCAAACTGTAGGGCCAGGCAATGGGTGGGCGGGCGCCATGGGAAGGGGTATTTCCGTTTTCCCTGATTATCATCACCATCTTTATCACTATCATCTTCTCAAAAAATCATCATATTTACTTCGGGTTTAGAAATAATATTAACCTTGTTTTCCTAGTGAATGATGTTTTCTGTATTTTGAAATTATCCTAAGACTTTAATAGGCATATTCAGCTTTCCATTTTTCTATTGTTCCTTCTTTCTGCATTTCCTGATTCTATCTTTTGAAATAATATTGATTTTGTTTTCCTTATGAGTAATATGTTCAATAGCTTGAAAGTATCATGATCGCTAAAGCACCCTTCAATAGTAGCATCATCATATTTTGATCAGTACATTTCTGTATTTCCATTTTGTTTTCTTATCTCCAGATTACTACAAATTATGTCTTTGTTCTCGGTGAAGGGTACTTCCAATATTTTCAAAAGTCTGTGAGAATACTGAAGGAAAAGGGAAGGGAAAAGCAAGGGGCTAGAAGTTAGACTGGTCTAATCCCTCAGGGCACCCCCACTGTAGCAGTCCTACCTCATGTTGCCCGGATGAACATGCTTGATGTTCTAATTTCAGAATATGCATAAAAATCTCCAAAATATCCACACTGGGTCTTATACCCCTATGGGCATATATTCCCCCAAAAAGACCGAAAAAAAGCCCCCCAAAACCCCGCCTAAGGCTGGATCGATAACTGATCCTATCATTACTTCCAACCCTATTCCCTCCCTCCTTTTTCTTCTCGCACCTTGTTCTCAAGGTTAAAGTTCGGGAAGCTCTGGTTGATGGCGACAGTTTCTTCCTATGTTGTCTTAGGAGTAGGTGCTGCCTCTTGATGAGTACCTCCATTCCACAAGGGGAAATCTTGGTCCTCAACAGCTCGTCCAGTTGCACCCCCAGCCTCAGTTCATCTACCAAGGAGAATGGGACTTGGTGACTCCTGATCTGTGGTCTAATTGTGCCCTTGAGTTGAGAGACGTGGAAAACTGTATGGATGGTTGTGGCATCAGGATCTCTAGCTTATTTGCAATTTGAGCAAAGCGTTGAACCACGCGATAGGGTCTCTAAAGTTGTTACTGAGCTTCTCATAGGGCCTCGGAGTGTGCGACTTTATGCAGTAATGTTGTAACTTGAGATAAACCAAATCACCCTCCTTGAAGTCAAGCAGCCGCCGACCTTTATCTGTCTGTGCTCTCATTTGATCTTGAGTGCAAAACAGTTGTTTCTACACCTGAAGCATCGTATCTCATTCGAAGCTTACAATCAGTCTTCAGGAGATCAGAGTCGATTGCTGTGAGTGAGAGAGCCTCGGCGACCTGGTTGTGTTTCCCTTCCTTGTACTGGACTGAAAATTGAAACCCCATTATCTTGGGAAGCCATTTATGGTCTGTAAAAAAACGAAGGCTCGACTAGTCTGTCCTGATGATGAATGAGCAAACATGGAGATTGTGCTTCCACTGCGGCACTGCCAGAATGATCGGCATAAGCTCTTGCTGATACTCCAATGTCATCCAAGCCTTAACCAAAATAACCATGATGAAGATCACAAGAGGCCGTTCGTCTTGAAGGAGGAAAGCTCCCACCCTGAAGCTAGCCATGTCATTTCACTACAAAGATCTGGTTGGAAGCTGAAGCCACGACACAAGCATATTGAGCAGTGCCTGTTTGAATGCATTGACTGAAGCTTGGGCGGTGTCAGACCACAAATTCAGGTCAATGGGTGTGCCAAGGCTACAAACTTCTCGATGGGGGTAGTTCAGAATGGGGGTTCAGGCATTGGGAGCACCAGAGTGTCATCTTCCTTGGTCAACTTGTTGTTGGTGTGCACGAGCATGGTTATGTCCCGTTCAACTTGTTGTTGTTGTTGTTGTTGTTGTTGATCGAAACGAGGTAGTGTTTAACGGGAGGGCGGCTTCAGTAGAGAATGCCGCTCATGATGTGGAGGCGCTGAAGACGTTTTGGGGTGGAGGGAGAGGATAGCCTATTTTGAGTTTGATTGTACATTGTTTGTACAAAACCTCTATCATTAATGATAGCAGGTAGACCACCGGTTCCGGGTGGTCTTCTTTATTGTTCAAGAAAAAAGTCCCCTTCACGTAAGTGTCCTAAGCCATCTTCATTGTTGCAATAAAGACAGAAGACACGCTCATGGCGGTGCTTTAGTTTAGGGTCAGTCAACTGCAATTGATGACATCAAGGATGGGGGTTGGTGCCAGGTGGGGGTCCCATCAGTCCTTGAGGCTAGGGCAACCAATCACCATTGAAGGGGCCTGCTCTACTGTGGGCAAACCTTGGGACAGATTGGCTGATAGGGTACTGGGGTCTGAAGCCGTAGTGTGATGAGCCTGGAAATATCCTCTTAATGATGAACCCTGGATTAGTGAGACAGGAAATCGAAATCCTGCTCGTGCGTCCTCCCACAAACAAGAGCATGGTCTAGCCGCCTGGCGTTGGTGACGCGTCGGCTGGCTTGAACGAGATCATATGTGATGTCCTTCAATAATTAGATATTCAAAGCGTGATCTGGATAAGTAGCTCCGTTTTGAGTTAGGCTTGTTCAAGAATTGGCTCTGGAACATTGGGGGTGTGCAGTACGAGAAGTTTGAAGGCATGATAGTCCTCCAGTGCTGAGTCGGTATGCTGGAAGTTTTGCAGATGTTGGCAGGTTTTGCCCACCCACGGTGGGCTGAGCCGCGCAAGTAGTTTAGACTTGAAATTGGTCCAGTCCTGAGAGGTCTGCTTCATAATTACATCATAATATTTTATTTCCGTTTGTTTACTCTATTTCCATTTTTATCTTTCTTCTTGTTCAAGGGTATTCCAAAGCTGTCTCTAGACTAACCTCATTCAGGGTTCAAATTATAATTTGCTGTAGGTCATAAAAATGTCGTATTTCTGTACATTCATGAATTAATAAAATAACTAAGAACATATTAACTTACATATTATTAGAATAATACACGAGCAATTGGCTATCTTATCTTGCAGCGCATCCGAAAAGATCACATCTTGTTTTGATTGCTTAACATATAAGATTGTGGGTTCATAATTGGTTAACCCTTTTTTATCTTGTTCGTAGGTACGAGAGCATTGCAAATATGAGTGGGGACTGTTTCAAGAACGGCTTGAAAGGGCAGAGAGAGCCTAGTTTCGAGTCCACAGGAGTTACCATATTGGATTAAAAAGTACTCAAGAAAGTTTCCCTACTTTTTAGCCTACTTTAGGTGTGTAAATATATGTCACTATAATTCAAATTTGATTTAATCAAATAAAATTGATAATTATCTCTTTCAGCTGTATTGTGATAATCAAATAAAATTTATAATTATCTCTTTCAGCTGTATTGTGATGAGTAAGGTTGTCTTTTTAGGGATTGGTACTAAGAATAAAATGATTTGAGTATCAACTTAGGATTACATTCAGTGGACTGAGAAGAGGAAATTCGAAACAGAGTGATAACAAATAATTAAAATGAACTAGTTAGTAAGTAAAAAAGGGGAGATATAGATTTAGTTTATTTTCTAGAAATGGATTATTTACATATTATGTATAAAATGATATTAGAGTGGTTAGTATGGGAGAATATTTATTATTTATTCTTTTGAGACATCTAGAAAGGTAGATAGGTAGCAGAAGGGGAACATTACTTAGAACACCATGGTTTTATAGTTCAAAGAAAAAAAGGTGCCAACTGCCACTCCCTAACTTTGATAAGCTTCCCTGGTTTGTGTCCGTTTTTATGGTGCACAACTTGATGTTTTTTGTCGAGCCATCATACAAGTTGTCACCACCATATTCTGGTTCGCCAAGGTTTGAGAAGGTTTCCTGATGATTTTACAGTTAAAAAACCACAGGTACTTTTTATTGGATCAAGGAGGAGCCTTAGATGATGTTGACCCCCAAGGAATGCTTGAACATGATGCTTTGGCTACCGTCGGATCCCCGGTCTCAATTTCAATGGAGAAATCACAGAAAATGGGCACCGTTGGATCCCTGGTCTCAATTTAAATGGCGAAATCACCGAAAATGACCACTGTTGGATGACTTTGCCTCCTAGCAGTCTGATCTCCGTAACGGGCGGGTTGATTGGATGCGATTAAATCTCAGCCTTTGACCCTTGTAATTACAAACCATATTGATCGACCTCTCTGTCAGTGTAAGCCACCGCAGCCAATCACTGCCTTCTAACGAGTGTGCCCCTGAAAGAGAAGACACATGAATGAGACTTGGGCATTTAATCTTTATGTCTGATCTTCTTTGAGAAGATTGGTGGTTTGAGAATATATCGTGCATTTGAATGTTTGACCTGTCATGAGGAAAGCTTCAGGATGAACTGGCTTGAAGCCTGGGACTTTTATTCATCTTTATTTCTTAAATGTGGCTGCCCATTGGGCTGGAATTCACTTCTTTCCATGATAGGCCCAGCCAGGTGTAGATAAAATGAAAAAAAGGCAGGTCAGTCCGATATTGAAGAAATTAAAAATTCTGGGTCAGCCTTTATTTACTGTTGCGATAAAGGCTGCCAACTGGAATTGCCTATGTCTAGAACCTTAACCAAGAGTTGTCTTCCCTACATTTTTATCCTTTTCCTGCTACTTTTTTTCAGTTCGCCAAAAATAAAACTAAAATTTCTGTTTTCATCTCTTTGCTCCCTCCATTTCTGCCTCATACTTTCATATTGGCTTATCGTTGTTTACGATTTTCCCTTACTTTATCCTCTTATTTCTCTCTTCATTACCCTCGTGTGTCTCTATTTAGCAACAGCCGAGTACTCAGGTACTCATCTGCATGACTTGAAAATTCAAACACTACAAAGGAGAATGACAAGAAAGTTGAAGATTATGTGTTTCGAAAGAAGCAGTTTCTTTCACAAATGAGCGAGCGCACATTTCTGTAGAGATTATTCCCATGCTCTGAATTATAGAAAAATATTGAAATTTGATTCTAAAATATGTGAAATTTTTTAAACAAAATGTGCATCAATGCGTGGATAAAATGAGGACGGTTCATCTCTCTCCGACCGGTTTCTTAAGCACATGCAAGGGTATTATACTGGTTTATGCCTACCGCTTGAACCTATGGAAGGGCATTATTCATTCTCTGTCATTTTGTAACACAGTATCAATAAAAGGCGAGATTCTACCATATATTGGCATATTGTGTTGTTACCATTGAGAAGTTCCCTAATTCCATTTAAGTTTGAAATCTGTAATAATTTATATTTGGGGAAAGACCATTCTGGTGTTTCAGAATCTGGCAATTATTCTTCTTCTTTCTCTTTGAGCCCGCTTTGATAAAATATGTATTTTTTGCTGAAAACCAGGTTTTAGGTAAAGTAGTAGAATTTAATTTTATCTATACAAAATCACAACACAATCTGAATGTGATGATATAGAATAAAAATGAAGTGGCGGGAAGCAAAAATTGAGAGGAATCTATACTGGATTGGTTCTACTCTGTTTAAGGGTAGATAAGAGCAGGGAACCATCTGATTTACTAGAGTTTACTTTGTTCCTTTCTCTTCATCTGAAATACTCTTATTCTTCTTTTTCTTCTTCTTCCACTACACTCTATCTTACTCTATTTTCATCCTTAAGGAATCACCAGACCTAAATGCAGATGGGTAAGAGAAGGCCATATTGATTGAAAAAGATGAGCATTAAAGGTCATCTGTAGCCACATGTGACCGTGTTAGCAGTTCCTAAGGTTAACTGAGATCTGACTTATGTCCACCTTTAAAAACTTTTAATGTAGAGCTTTACTTATCCCACAAAAAGTTTCTTATCATACTTTCCCAATTATGAAGTCTTGATATATCTGTCAAACAAATACTTTGAACATCTTATTCTACTCCCTAGTTAAATGAGTTAACACAATTTCCAACTCAACAGTTTATACTACCATTTCATAAGTCTTACCCTTCCATTTTCAACATCCATCCATGGGAAGAGGTTTGAGAGAATCTCATCATACAGTCACATGTGTCTATAAGTAAATCACATATAAAAACCAATACTTAGTTTATATAGAAGTTTACATGTCATGAGTGTTTTATTTATAAGCATTACCGATCCATTATCTAAATACTGGATAATGTATCATGACACTTTGTGATTCGCGTACTTTGCCCAAACCTAATATCTACCTGGGTAACTCAATAATTAGCATATGAAAAGGAAAGGTTGACTTGGCCAATGAATCCAATCAATGAAAAGAATTAGAGAGCCGAACCAAATAAATTGAGTTATAAGAAGGAAAACAAAAAAAGTCAAACCCATTAAAGGAAACTACGAAATCTGTACTGCATTGGAAAAGATCAATTGATTTGTGGTTTGGTGCCAACATTATATTACTGTTTCAAACATGCTGCTTTCTTAAACAAAGAAAAGAAATAGATAAAATAGATATACTTAAAATAATCATCTTGGTCACCGCATTATATAAGTACCCTTTCCTACAACGGTTTATCATTAACCAAGAAAAGAACTAGTTAAAAAATAACAAGGTAAAATAATAAATTTGGTTGGTTTTCAAACATCAATAAATTCTTTATTTTTGGTATCTGAATAAATTTTACTACAATTTCATGGATGAATCACAAACTGTCTAATGATTTAATTTGTTTCCTTTTTTGAATGTACATTATTATTTATGATATCAGATCTTAATGTGATGCAATTAAACATATATAACTTTTAATGGATTAACACTTGATTCACATTATTTGGCATTTTTTATAAAATAGTTATTATTATTTTTTTATAAAATAGTTATTTTTGCAGATGTTACTGTTGACATGCCAGCATGAAATGATGAAAAGTCTCTTAAATTAAAGGTATTTCATCTTGGAAAAAAATTACATAAACAGTTTTAATTTAAGTGGACATTCAGGGCTCAGCATCTGAAAATGTAGAAATTTGTCTTTTCATTTATTTACACGAATATATTGACTCAGTTTTAACTTACCAATAGTAATTATTTTATGCTTGTATTTTTTAGGGTTTTCGAATTTCATCATCAGTAGTGTAATAATACGAAGCCAGACTTTTCTCAAAAGGTAAAAGGTTTAATGTGAATAAATGAAGGGGAGATGTAAGGGTTTTATCAGTTGTATATCTCAAAGGGTTACCCTTTGATATACATATAAACATAAAAACCCTAGATTTTATTTGACAGACTTATCAAATAAAACTTCTTAATACCATGTATCATATAAAAAAGTATTTGATGTTGAGTTTGATATTATAGTTGACTGGTGTGACTATAACCAGTACCACTATTCTATAGAAAGGGAGATAGAAATATAGTTTTAAAGCCATTAATATAAAATTCAAGTCTGTCTTACATACAGTATACATACATTATTAACGATAATTTAATACTATCTATTATCAGTTAGTGTTATCTAATATCAGACATTAATAAAATATTCATTATTTTCATTAATAACTTAAAAATGATGTATGTCAGGAATGATACATGCATTTTCAGGGCTTGTAAGCTATTATTTAAAAATTCAATCCATGTCAATCATGTCGTATTTCCCCTTCTCTCTGCCTTGAATAAAACAGTTTGCAATCTACAGTCCCCGGACTACGCCGATACGGGCTGATGGATTGCATAGTACTGTGGCGCAAAACATAAAAAATGTTTTATACGACACCCCTACAAACTTAATCATTTGATGTTAGGCTACTACGGGTGTAAATGAAGCTACTATATTTACTTAATTTAACATTTTACAGTTCCTGAATAACCCATATTTTGATATATGAAGTCTAAAACCAAGATTATACCATAGTAAAGAAAAAGTAAAAGGCATTTAATTTAATAAAAAAAGGCAAATAAAATGCGAATGCTTCCTAAATTTTTTTGACAAAAGAAACACACCTAAGAATGGGAAATTTTGCATTAACTGGTTGATTAACCAATTAATACTTAATTTAATGCCATTGGTAGGACCGCAGTAGCCACCAACTTTTGAATGCAACACATGATGACAGCAGAGAGAGATATATATAGAGCAATGAATGGATAGATAGATAGATAAATAGATGAAGATATAGAGAGAGAGAGATAAAGAGATAGACAGAACAATTGAGACATAGAGGGAAAAGAGAGCTTACGGGCTACGTGCGGGATGAATTCGGGAGGGCGGCCCCCTTGGACTTTAAGTACGCTTTCTCGGCACTTTCGAGCCGTCCTCTGAACAATTTCCACTCATAATCGCAACGTTCTCTCACCTGTCACCGCAACAAACAAGAAAAAAGTAAACCCATGATGAACCCGAAACAATCTTTTCTACATAACATCACTAGAATAATATACTGTGTACTTTTTTGGAACATAATCATGTAATCCTTGACATCAAATCTCAGTAATCAGAATATTCTCGAGAACCATGAATAATATAATAACAGACTTATGCGATCAATTTAAATCAGAGAAAAAATATATTTGAACCATAATAAATGTGACAAACTTATAAGAAGGCGAAGAAGAAGAAGATGATATGATGATCCTAGAAAGGGCAAGAGAGAAAATACCCCTTGCCATGGCGCCCGGCCATCCATTGCCTCGCCCTGCAGTTCCAGATGCGATCAGAGCCGTTGAGAGACGAAAAAATAAGACGAATGGACGGATATGGACTGTCCTCTTTACCTGGTTTCCGAGAGAAGGAAGTCTCTGATGGACAATCCACTGTGCATCCACAACCCCCATCTTCTCCGCCGCACGCTGAAATTTATTTATTATTGAAAACCAACAGTTTTTCAAATTAATGAAGAAATAAATAGACTGTGGAAGGCGGCGTCCGTACCTCAATGCACTTCCACAAAGCAAAATCAAGGCCCCAGCCATGGACCAAGTCATTCTGCATAATTTACTGCCAATTATTAGGGATAATAGCTTTGTAAAAAACATGAAAATTTCTTGAACAGAATAAATAATAAGGAAAACAGGTAATGATAAGTCTGGAAGGGGTACGTGCCTGAATCAGGTGCCAGACGCAGCGCCAAGCTTTTTTTGAGAAGACAGGCGCCTGGATTTCGACAAATCTGGGGTAAGAGAGAGGAGTCAAAATAGAAACGGTAAAGAGAGACTTTTTAGAGAGAGAAATGAGGGTAGAGATGCGAAGGAATATTGGAAAAGAGGGGAAAAGAGAAAAAATAAAGAGATACTTTTAGCAAGTGATGAGAGAGCAGAGATAAAGAAAGATAGGAAAATAGGGCAGAGAGGGAAAGATTTAGAGGGATGTTTACAGAGATCCGAGAGAGATGAGATAAGGAGAAATCTGAGAAGAGTAGGAGAGAGACGGAAATATATAGTTTAGAGAGAAAACTGAAACTACAGGAGCTTAAGAAATAGAAATATATTGACGGATAGAACGATAGAGATATGGATAGATAGAGAGAGAAAAAGTAACATGGGAGTTAAATGGGTCTTGCTTACGCCCCACATGGAGGTAACTTTGGGTCTTCGCACCAACCGGGCTTTTCCTCTGTTAACCTGAACAACCCAGCATATTTTAATAAGTTTCATTTTCTTCACCCAGCACAAAAGGGTATAAATAAATTTCCCAAGGTTACTTTTGTTGAAATAGAGGTGAAGTAAACGTAATCATAATTTTGGAAATTATATGCCACGAGAAGAAAATTTGAAGAAATAAATTCACAAACATTGTTCTGAAAAGGCTAATCTTTTCACAGCACACCTAGCTGAACGAAGGCAATAATATGAACTGTCTGAAGAAATCGTACCTCACTACTAGAAAGATGTATAACGTTTTCAAACTGTACCAGTTGGTAAATATTGTCATGTACATTAGTCAACCAATTAATCAATCTTAATAGCTAATATATTTGATTCTATAAGAACTCCATATAGAATAATGATATAAGTTTTATTCACCATTAACTTACTGAACTATAAATAACAGGACATAAATAATTTATTCAGAGATAACATTAACTCCAAGAGAAAATTTGGGACATAAAAATCCAATCCGACCAAAATAATAAACATATGAATAAAATGGGGATAGGATCCTGACCTGTGAACTTCTTGATCACTTCTTCTCCGTGTCATCTCCCAAAGTATGTGCACATTCGGTTCCACCGCAGGCTGGGATATTTCCAAGCCATGTTTCCTCACAAGTTTGATATATCTGGAAAGGTTTTTAATCCAATTACTTTCACGCAGGGCAGAAGGCCATGTATAAAAGGTCAGAGGAACCAATGTTTACTCTTCTGCATCAAAATGCTCGACGCCTAGGTCTTCATCCCAAAGAAATATATAGTCATATGAAGCAACGATGTCAGGGTGCAAGAAACGCTTAGCATACCACCTACCCAATAAAAAACCCAAAGCAATCCAGTTAACGATAATTTATCTATTACTATAGAATGAATTATCAGCTAGTGGATGTTAAATTATCAACCATTTGGTCTGCTTAGGGACACTGACATGGATTGCCTGTTTTGACCACTCAAACTCATTCCACTCTGTTGTTATGCCGTCATAATGGAAGAGCAGGATGGTAAAGTTTGACGAGAACTGCAGAAAGATCATCAAAATTCAAACGGAAAATGAGTCTCAAGAATGAGTCTGCCATTCATTATTAAATAGCATGCACAAAAGTTTCTGAAAGATTCAATTTCATGTCATAAATTTTAAGTATGAATGAAAGTTTTGAAGAAATAATACTATAAATAAAATTATATCATTAAGTTAAAATCCATGGTATATTGGGAAATGATTAATAACTGGGCATTGAGGCAGACATTTTTAATATCTTTTAATAAGGTTTTGATATGTGAAAATCTCTTGCCTCTTGCCTCTTTGTATGGGAAATGAATAAAGAAATAGGAAACTTTGTTGAACTGAACTAATTAGTAGGCATAAAAAATACTGAAGAAAGTTAGGCATGTTAAGACAATAATATTTTACCTTTTTGACCACCGTATCAATATTGAGTCTTTGGGCATGTCCTACTGTGAATGCCACAAGGTACTTCTGTTTGAAGGGTATATCCTTCGCACCAAAAGCAAAAGAGCACATGTCAACAAAATATTAGGTACAACGGCAAAAATTAAATGAATCAGAAGATTTAGAATTCAATGGGATTGATGCTGGGGTTGTTGATTGGTGCCGCGCACCAATCAACAACTTGCACAGTTGCATGGTGCAGTGCAGCTGGATAGGGTGGAAAGACATCAGCAACCCATAGGACACACCCACTCAATTGTGTACTTCATTGTCGACTCGTCAGGAAGAAGGACATGACACCATTGTTTCACTCCTCTCATGCATGGGAGAGGGAAATAAAGAGAAAATGAGGGAGGGAAGAGAGCATCTGAGGCAGGGGTGGTGAGCTGCAGTGGCGGGGTCAGGGAGTGGCGAATGGCTGAGGCAGTGAGCGGTGAGGTACTATGACATAGATTCCTGTAGAAATCCACTCAGTGTGGGAGGGAAGCAGAAGCTAGAGAGATAAAAGATGAGAGAACAAGCGGACGAAAGAGCAGGGTGGAGGAAGGAGCCCTACCACCCCGGGAGTCGGGAAAATTTAAGCAATGTAAAATCTAACTCTCTAAGATGAAACCCCCAATCTCTCACATGAAGAATGGATAGACGATTCAAAGCTTATAGGCAAACAGAGGTAGATAAACAAAAGGGTAGGCTGGTTGCTAGTCAATGGAGAGCTCCCAATGAAGAATACTGCAGGAGTTTCACCAGATAAAGAAAGTCAAGGGGAAGGCACCACTGGTGTAGAACCTGATGTGCCCACAGTGATGTACAGCCGTGATGATGTGGCACTAAAGCTGACATGTCACAGGAGCTGACCTGTCACTGGAGCTTATATGACACAAGGAGCTGACATGTCGAAGGAGTTGATGTCGTGCTCAAACTTACGTGACTCTAGAGCTGAAAGCCCAGATGTCACCTTGAAAGGTGAAACATTGGGCCTCGAAAGCTATCAACTCGAAAGGTGAAGATGCTGTCCTTCCTGTTGTCGCCTCTGGATGCAGAAAATGCCAACTTGAAGTTCTGCCACTTGGCCGCATGAGGTGTTGAGAAGACGTGAAGTGCAAACCACTCATCGAGGTGCTTCATCCGGTCTCCACAGGAAAAGGAGACCTGATGAAGCAAATGCTGAGGCCAAGGAGAACACACTGTTGGAGACAGTGGAATGAAATGAGAGAAGGCCTCTAAGTAAGGCCATGCAACAATGCCAAGGTGAGTGCCTCCAAGCATTAAAGTCACCCTACAAGGACACTGAGGATGGATGAGACAGATGCCACCAAGATGAGCACTGCAGAGGAGGGTGGTGAGAGTAGGACATTACCATTGATAGTTATTGATACTGATGAGTACCAGGAGATACCGAGACCCTGGTACCATTTCAAAATCAATACATAGTGGATGAAAAGTGGGAGCGCAAAAAATGAAAGAAGAGAGGGGAAGAGATAGCAGGGTAGTGGAAGGAGCCCTGCTGCCTTTGGAGTTGGCAAAAATTATCTTAAGTAAAACCTAAATCTCAAACATGGGTGGTTTCTTTATCTTTTTATAAGACAGGGAACCCTTAGTACAAATGACATAAAACTCCTTCCTCCTACAATTCTACAAGGTGACCCATCGTGTCACTTTACCTTCCTCCTACATTGAAGATGACCCTTTAAGTGCATCTTTGGGCCTGGAAAGTTGCCACAAGGTGCCTGATATGATCACCATAATCTCCAAGGATATTTATGTCACTTTACCTCCCATATTGAAGATCACCATAATCCTACTAATTAGTGGTAACCCTACCTTTAGAAACACAGTCAAGAGGTATTGTCTGGGGTTCATTGTCACAGTCTCCGGCTCCTTGTCTTGTTCTTCTTCTGCCCTCACTAATCCCCTCCTGAGATCTTTCCTCTATCACCAGATCATAAGCCAGCTTTACTGGAGGTCAATCCCACTCTCTCCCCATTAATCATCTCCATTCCTGCACTATCAGATGACCTATTGTGAACCAGTAGGAAAACCTAGGTATCTGTCCACTCGTATCAGAGCCTTTCCAATTTGTCACCTAGGTTCGATTGCCACCAGTGCCCATGAGTTTGATCCACCAGGATCGAGCTCCACTAATGTTGACATGGACAAGATCAACGCCAATTAGGATATCAGTGGACAAATTGCCACACTGGCTATGATGGGCATGCAACTCCTATCGCATACCTCTGATCTGACCACAATGCTCTCCTGAAGCCAGCATCCATATCGCCGTCACAACTCTTGACGTGCACTGCAACAGAACTGATAACAGGAAACTTTCGTGGTCAGAGCAGAGGTGTGTGATGCAGTCACAACTCTTATCATATACACCAACAATGCAATCCAGTTGATCGTATCAAGAACAAGTAAAGGAGAATGGAGAGAAGATGGAACGATGAATGAGAATGAAAATTGGAGATCTCGAGTGGAAATCTCCCCCTCTGGAATCGCAGGCCTGATCCAGCTCCACAGCCTCCCAGTTGCGACTTGCAACTGAAACTTGAAGATGCCAAAAAGTGTCCATCTCCCTCTCGATTTCACTTATTTATAACTTTCTCACACGTGCAGTGTTTAGTCAGCATGTGGTCTTCTTTATTGGTGACTTTTCCTCTTCTTTCTCTGGTACTTCTTGGAGAAGAAGCATCGTGTTTCAGTGACACATGTGACGGGAGTTAAAAATAAACGAGTGGGAAAATGGGAAAACATAGAAAGGCATTTTGAAGAAAATCCATTTCCTGATCACCAGCTGCAGCTGAAGGCTGGAGAACAAGCGAGTTCTGCAACCAGAGAGGGAGAAGGATGGTTCCAAGATTCTCTTAACCATATCTCATTTATTCTTCTCGATTCTTGTTCGCTCGACTATCCATGAACTTCCCCATTCTTGCGAACATCAATTTACTGAGTACTCTTTTTCTTGAATTCCTGTGAACGTTCATCCACTGGAACTACTGTTGAGAGGTTAACTCTCGCAAAACTCCCAACTTATAATACCTGATTACTATCACAAGAGTGATCAATCAAATACCAATAATTTAACCAAACCAGGATGTTTCCAAATCCTAAAAGGGTTATAAATCATACAGCTCATGCACTAAGGTTCATGGGATCAACAAGCTTCACAGAGACTCGACAATAAAATTGTTTGTGGATGAATGAAAGAGCAGCATAAAAAAACTGATACGAATCTTCCAATAGTATATAAAAGAAGAAATAAATCAATATTGAGTATGAGAAATGACAGTTATTATGACAGTTATGCGAACAACTCACATATACTGTTAGAAGGCTGGCGTCAAGCAATCACATACAAGCAACTAAGGCACCTGAAGAGGAGCTACCACAAGCACCTTTTGAAAAAGAAGCCAAGGGGGGTGATCAAGAGACGGCACTTTTGGATATGTTCGAAGGGGCCAACTGAAGAGGCAGTATGACTGCCTAAATAAGGATACTATATATATGTATAGTTATGGTTGTATAGTCCAGGACAAACACTCAAGGAGAAGGAGTGATTCCTAAGGCTCTTAAGTTAATCCTTAAGAGATTGGGAGGCGAGTGATCGCCTAGTGGTCAAATTAAGAGAGAGGGCCTTTAAATTTGTATCATCAACTCTGGTCAATAAATATTGTACTTTTTCTTTTAGAAAGTCTGATTGTGCTCAACGATATCCTAGAAGACTGTATCAAAAACATACCTCACTAGGATTTCCCCATAATCTTCTCAAATAAAGATCTGATTCCGCCTGTACGATCCCTGGAGCAAGGAGCTCTGCGCCTCTAGGATTCTTGGGAACATAAATCTGCTCAGGGAAATGAATAGCAATTTTAAGGGTCTCTATGAAACTCAAGTTTACTCACATTAGATATTTAAGATGGTTGTCACAAAGATACATTTTGAACGTTTGTTTCAGATTTAGGTTCGTACAAATCTTCAGAAAACAATGGGGTATACACTGATCACTCTGAAACTAATCAAATTGTTTAGGAATGTCTTGGCCAATAACTTTGCATTGAAATCATGTCTCCTTACATCTGTGAGGGCACGATTCTAGGATCCAAAGTTAGCAGATCCTGAGTTCAGCACGAAGAGCATGTTCCTCGATTTCCGTTCGAATTTTACTTTATAGAGTATCAGAACCTTAAATGGGCCAGGCCCACTACATCCTATTTCGTATTGGATATTTAAACCCAACTCTACTGAATGAACAAGGGAGGGATTTTTTCCCTGAGAAAAGCCTTATGGAATTGGCAGCTGAAGATTAACCTGGAAGAAGAACATGGAGACCTATTTGACAGAACTCCTATAGGAAAAAGAGGGAAGAGTAAAGGGGCTTTAGAATAGTGAGAGAATGTTATGCCTGTTCCGATCTTGACCGAGTGGAGTAGAGTCCGAGTTTCCGATATATCCAAGAACGTCAGATTTTTAACAAGGGAGAAAGAGAGAAGTACAATTGTGGAACTACTTTTTATGGATAGGATGTTCAATGCAGTTGGTTCATTCGATTCTCCCATTTCTTTCACATTGATCATGACTGCTGTTTTGGGGGCCTCTTTCCAATAAAAGAAAGATGTCTGTTCTATACAGAGTTGGAGTCTGACAGAATGATTTGTTGGTTTTCAGATAGGTGATGAGTTTAACCACTTTGAGTGAAATAACCCTTTCATGAATCTTTGTGACATCTGTGTCACGTCTCTTCATATTATTCTAGTCAAAAAATGAAAGCAGGTCTAGGGGATAAAGCTTGTCTGTTTCTAGCTAAGCATACAAAAAGACGAATCAAGGAGCAAAAAAATCATCACTGTACCTTTAAAATTTTGGTTTTAAACCATGTGAAATAAGAGAGATATTCAGAAATCTAGAAGAAAAAATTCTCAAACACATAGCAGTACCTGTGATGTTTGATCGAGATTGGACGCTGATTTTTTCTCCTCCTGACTTTTGTCTGTTATGCACTTACAATTCAGTGACGTCTTGCAAGATGTTTCATTACAGGTGTCTGTGATTAAAGGATAAACGTTGGATGGGCCGGAGACCTGAGATGTGAGTCAAATTTCTGACTTTTAATATCCAAAAAATTGTAACTGGAGGAAAATCAAGACTGTGTTCACCGTAGTTATCCTCATCGATGGAAAGGAAACACCAACAAAAAAACCAAGCATTATCCCACTTGCCATCATAAATAAAAACCTCATCTTCTCTGTCACAGATGCCTGAAACAGAGAGGTAGAAGAGTATTAAATTTCAGAGGATAGGAACGTCTATGAGGATAAGTGAGTATCATAAGAAAGAAAAGAACCCTAAATGGAACCCAGTTTACTTTGAATTCCAGAAAAAAACCATAATGAAAAGTTACCCTGTGGAGCCTTCTCTTATTCGATTACGTCATAGATTAAATATTCCGGGTAAAAGCATAACCTCAATGGAAACAACCTGAAGAAATAAAAGCCTTGAATGAGCTGCAAACTTAAAGGATGTGAAAGATTTCTTAATTCCAATCGTTAAACACAAGATCACCTTATTTGATAATAAATGAGTAGAATTCAAGAATCCAAACATTTTTTAGCTGACCTTATGACTTTTAGTCTAGTTTCAAATTCACGCGGCAATTTTAGGAACGACAGAATATCAGGTAAATGAAGCAATGACAAGGGGGAATGAGGTAAGAGAGTGTTGCCAAAAAAAACCTCAGATGTTGTCTTAACACAACAAAGTTCAACATGACATGATTCCATCCAAAAACTGCAGACACGCATGTTTGTCTGCATCTAACCGTGGTCATCAGTATCCATTTACAATCTTAACAATTTAAGTAAAGAAAGAGGATCAATTAATCTTCGTACAGTAAATCGATCTCAACAATTTAAGCAGCGAAAGAGGGTAGACTCATCTTCGTACAGTAAATCGATCTCAACAATTTAAGCAAAGAAAGAGGATAAACTAATTTTCGTACAATAAATCGATCTTAACAGTGTAAGTAAAGCAAGATGATAAACTAAATCTTCGTGCAATTAACCGTTCTGAACAATTTAAGCAAAGAAAGATGATATATTAATCTTCTTAAAGTAAATCGATCTCAACAGTTTAAGCAACGCAACAGGATAAATCAATCTTCATGCAATATATCGATCTCAACAATTTGAGCAAAGGAAGTAGATAGATCAATCTTCGCACTGTAAATCGATCTCAACAATTTAAGCAAAGAAAGAGGATAACATAATATTCGTACACTACATCGATCTTAACAGTTTAAGCAAAGAAAGACGATAAACTAATTTCCGCACAGTAAATCGATCTCAACAATTTAAGCAAAGAAAGAGGATAAAATAATATTCGTACACTAAATCTATCTTAACAGTTTAAGCAAAGAAAGACGATAAACTAATTTGCGCACAGTAATTTGGATCTCAACAATTTAAGCAAAGAAAGAGAATAAAATATTATTCGTACAATAAATCGATCTAAACAGTTTGAGCAAATAAAGACGATAATCTAATTATCGCACAGTAGATCGATCTCAACAATTTAAGCAAAGAAAGAGGATAAAATTAACTTTCTTTCACTCAATCGAACTATAAATTCTCTTTCGCCGCGATACTGTCTTCCGACTATTGATTCTTCAAATAAAGAGAAATCTAACAGAGATATAAGAACATCCAATCCACATTCCACTATTGCAAGATAAACGATCCGAGAGCCGCAAAACGCAAACAGGAGTAGATTTGCATACAGAGAGAGCAAACAAACGAAGACAGATCGATCTCGTCGTCAATCTCCTCGTTTTAACTGGATCTTGCGATTCGTGAGAGTTTCTTTCTCTCGTGCGCGGTCAATGAACATGAATTCCCGCCGTTTGAAAGAATTCTGAAACGAGACATGAATGGCCGGTATTTATTGGGAGGTCCACGCGCTTCGCTTATTGGCTCTGGAAGAGCTTCAAACTGTGCCAACTGCGAAATTGCCACCATTGATCATCTTTCTCTCTCATATTTAAGTTTCTCTCTCTGTCTCTCTCTCTCTCTCTCCTCTGTCTCTCTCATTTCTCTCTTCTGTATCTCTCCTCTCCTCTGTATCTCTCTCTCCTCTGTCTCTCTCTCATTTCTCTCTTCTGTATCTCTCCTCTCCTCTGTATCTCTCTCTCCTCTGTCTCTCTCTCATTACTCTCTTCTGTATCTCTCCTCTCCTCTGTATCTCTCTCTCCTCTGTCTCTCTCTCATTACTCTCTTCTGTATCTCTCCTCTCCTCTGTATCTCTCTCTCCTCTGTCTCTCTCTCATTTCTCTCTTCTCTATCTCTCCTCTCCTCTGTCTCTCTCTCATTTCTCTCTTCTGTCTCTCTCTCATTTCTCTCTCCTCAGTCTTTCTCTCTCATATCTCTCTCTGTCTCTCTCATTTAGCTCTCCTCAGTCTTTCTCTCTCTGTCTCTCTCATTTCTCTCTCCTCAGTCTTTCTCTCTCTGTCTCTCTCATTTCTCTCTCCTCTGTCTCTCTCTTCTGCCTCTCTCCTTAGACTCTCTCTCATCTCTTTTTTCTGCCTCTCTCCTTACACTCTCTTCTGCCTCTCTCCTTACACTCTCTTACTCATCTCTCTCTTCTGCCTCTCTCCTTACACACACTCTCTCTCATCTGTCTCTCTCTTCTGCCGCTCTCCTCAGTCTTTCTCTCTCATCTCTCTCTCCTCTGTCTCTCTCTTCTGCCTCTCTCCTCAGTCTTTCTCTCTCATCTCTCTCTCCTCTGTCTCTCGCTCATCTCTCTCCTGCCTCCCTCCTTACACTCTCTCCCTCATCCCTCTCTTCTGCCTCTCTCCTTAGACTCTCTCTCATCTCTCAGTTCTGTCTCTCTCCTCACACAATCTCTCTCATCTCTCTATGTCATCTTTCTCATCCCTCTCCTCTCTTCTTTCTCCTTTGTTTCTGTCTCTCTCCTCTCTTCTCTCTCCTTTGTTTCTCTCTCTCCTCTCTTCTCTCTCCTTTGTTTCTCTCTCTCCTCTCTTCTCTCTCTCTCTGTTTCTCTCTCCTCTCTTCTCTCTCTGTTTCTCTCTCCTCTCTTCTATCTCCTTTGTTTCTCTCTCCTCTCTTCTCTCTCTGTTTCTCTCTCCTCTCTTCTATCTCCTTTGTTTCTCTCTCCTCTCTTCTCTCTCTGTTTCTCTCTCTCTCTCTCCTCTTGACACTCTCTCTATAATCTCCCGCTCTCCTCTTGCCTCTCTCCCTATAATCTCACTCTCTCCTCTTGCCTCTCTCTATAATCTCACTCTCTCTTCTTGCCTCTCTCTATAATCTCACTTTCTCCTCTTATCTCTCTCTCCGCTTTCTCTCTGTCATCTTTCTCATCTCTCTCTTCTTTCTCTCTCCCCTCTACCCCTTTCTTTCTCTCTCATCTCTCTCCTCTGCCTCTCTCTTATCTCTTTCTCCTCTCTCGCTTATACAGCGCTCTCACTCTATGTCTCTCTCCTCTTTCTCTCACCTCTCACCTCTCTCATATCTCTCATCTCTCTCCTCTCTCATCTCGCTCGTATCTCTCCTCTCTCTCTTATCTCTCTCCTCCAAACCCCACCTCTCTACTCTCTCTCTCATCTCTCTCCTCTTCTTAATCTCTCCCTTCTCTCTCTCTCTCTCTCCTACCGCTCTCCTCTCTGTCTCGCTCTTTCTCTCTCTCATCTACGATGTCTCCCTTTGTCCTTTTCTCTGTTTGTTCTAATCTTCTTCAAAATCTTGGCAATTAAAAATCAGCTAGAAGTTGGAATAATAGTTTGTGCGACGTAATTAAATATAGGACATCAAAACATCATTTATTGACAATTTATTTCTCATAATTAATTAGGTACGAAATCTTTTATTTTCAATGCAGACTTACAGCGGCATAAATATTCAGAAATATTTTAATTTATTTATTCTTAAGAATATAAGGAAAACAGTTGATAAATAATTATAAACATATAATAAGTGATATAAAATAATATGCAGTATACTGACTGTGGATCCCACGGATTACATTCATGGTCAACTGTCTTTAAGATCAAGTCAAACGAGATGGGTATTTTAATTATTGTATTAATGCTCCTTGGTTCATTAAACCTAGATGGCCAATTCAACTATTCTATTCTTTTGCATATCTTTAAGGTCAAGGCATTTAAATCTACGGATTTACTCAACAATGGACATATCATGGTCACAGAAGAATACTTTTTGTGGGAAAAATATTTTACTGATGTGCTTAATTTGTATTTGCAATATCTAACATATCTCCTCATAACGGGGAGTTATATAGTACTAATAATAATCAATAATATAGTTTACCAAATGTTGCTCTCTTTTTATTCATGGGTTGATACCCAGATAAAAATATGTTATTAAATTACATGAGGATCTTCATGCACAAGTGGGTACTTACACCTGAGACTTGATTTTAACCAGGCAAAGTCACAATCATGAAATAATGAAAATTTTTATAAGATCACTTATTTTATTGTTGTATTGTGCATAAAACTCCTCGCAGTAAAGGTAGACCAAATGGGATTTATATAAACCCAAAAAAATCCACTTCTTTCCAAGTTAACCTGAAAATGGAGCCCATTCGAAATAAAATAGGAATATTTATTCATTTTAATAATTACCTAATTTTGGCCATACGTAATGTTTATGATCATATTAATCAAGGAAATCAATCCTAATATAGTTGGGAAGCCAAAATGGTTTTCTGAGATGGTGAGGACTGGTGAAGATAGTGGTGAAATTAAGTGAATTTGAGGATAAAAAAATAAATAAAATAACTATTGAAAATGAATGACAAAACTTTTAAATCTCAGAAAAAATAATGTTTGCTCACAATGAGATGAAACCCAAACAATATGCAAAAATGAGGAATTTGTATGAGTAAATATGAGGGATCCAATGTATATCGATGTTTAAAACATTGTTAAGATTAAATAAAGATAATTAACATTAAGATCAAATGTAATCAATATTTAGGACTACTATTTCACAAGCGGACTGTATCAAAATTCAATACAGTCCATGCCCACAAAATCTACTAAAATGCAATATCTGTATAGATCATCATTTTCTTCTTGTAAAGAAAATAACATCTGGGTAATCTAACCTTTTGAGAAGTTTATAGGAGAATTAACAAGTATTTCATTTTAAATTTATTTTTGCTATAGTTTAAAATGTCTAAAATCATATTGTTATTAAGCCATAAGTTTTTAATTCATTTCACATTTTATGATCGCGTAGAAAAAATAATACAACTTTTATGACTTGGGTAGAAAAATCCTTTCAAATCTTAAAATTCATTGTTAACTTCCAATCATCGACACCATGATCACTATAAAATAACACTATAAAATAATCAACAATGCATGTATCACCAAGATTCAAACCGGATAAAACTTTGGTGGTTTAGAATCTTTGGGGGGATGATACATTGACCTTAAAAAAAACCCATAAATGTATGAAACTTAATATTTTTTGTATAATAAATATTTTTAAATTTTAAGAACTTGAGTGAGTTTTGTTTATTTAACCAATTTTTCAGTAAGGGTGATATTTCAAGCATATATTTGACATCTTTGTTGACAAAATTACTCAGTCCACAAGAGTAAGTTCATCAAAAATTTATTTTTATCATCCTTTTAATAATGGGGGAATATTATTTTTGTCAGTAAAATTTCTAGTTTCTTTAATGCTCCCACCTGTATATGGTATAATTTTATCCCTTGGGCTTTATGTTCTTGATCTTTATTGGTGGATTTGGGTTTTGTTTATTTAGCCAGTGTCTAGTATGATGCGATATAAATGACTGTATACATTCCTCCAAGGAAACAATACTCTGAGTAACTCTTAAATTCAACATTAAATAATTTTGAATTAAATATTGAAATACTCTGAGCTATTTCAATCAAATAATAAGAGTTAAAATAAATATAAGAGACATGTACTCAATTATTTGTCAATGCATTGAAAATACAATGATAATGATCTCAACAAAACAATCTCGAAGCCCTACCCCAATCCATGAGCTAGTTCAATAATGATGATAGCAATAGAGCAATGTTAATTATTTCATATAGTTCAAAATTCTATTCTAAAATGATGATATCAATAAGCAAGATAAATTATGTGTATATATGATGATTCAATTCACAAATGAGCGTCTGAAACAACCAGAATTGTGTCCTCAAAATGCTCCATTTCAACAAAACTAATATTAGGGACATTACATCTAATTTTGAAGATACAGGCCTCAATCTTATTGACATTTGGACTCGATATTAGTATAAATAGGATTAGCACTACAAATATAAATTGTATATGCCACTTAATTTCACTACTCCCTCACAAGCTAATGAATGTAATATTATTCAAATGTCAGTATATAGGCCACGAGAAGGAAAAAATGGGAAAAATAAGGCTCCCCAAAATCATAAAAAGAGTAGTTCATGATCAACCAACAGAAGATCTCATGGCCGATGGAGGCTTCACCTTAAAGGAAATGACATAATCGAAGCCAATTAAATGACGATTAAGGAAAACTTCAAAAAATACTGAAGAATCTACCAGCAAAAAGCAATCTCAATAATTTAATAAAAATATTACCTGCCAAATGACATAAAAAACTCTATTTTTCTAGAAATAGATGAGTAGTGAATATATGGCATGTAATGATCGAGTGACCTATTGGCCAAAGATAAAAATAACGCTGACCAAGGGACTGCATTGGTGATGAGGTGGATAAATGGAGATGTTGATGAGTAATAGGAAGTTAAAGTGACATGAAGCTAGCATGCTCGGAAACTAACATTTGTCCAAATTTGATAGTCGAGTGGAATGTCATTTTTCCAAATTATTTGATTATTTAATTTCAGCCCAATACATATAATATTTAATTTCATTTATTAAATAATTTTGTTTCAAAAATCTAGCAATTTTTATTTGGATTGTTAGCTTAATATCAAAGTTATTTACACACATTTGTATAATTGAAATAATAGGAAACTGAGACATTTATTTATTGTATCCAACATCAGAATGAAGATGAAAGTTTATGAGATGATGTTTTGACCTGCTATTGGTCAAATTTTAATGAGAGAGATAAAAATAATATTTCTTGATGATTTTAAACCCAATCTCTTCCCTCTCTTTAATGCTCACATGCTGGGATGTTTATTCATCATATTGTCTCTGTCCGCAAGGACTTTTTTTGCATTTGTCTCTGCTTGGAATGGAAAAAACATCAGAATTGCATTAGGATTTGCGAGAGATCTACACCATTTCACATACAATGAAATTTAGAGTTTCTTCAAGTTATCTTGATAAATGATTCACATTTTTCTTGTGCAGGTTATTGTGAGATACATGTTTAAGGAGGAAAATCTGCAGTGCTCTGACAAATGCTCAGATAATCTTTACTCATATATTTTTTGTCTTATTTAATATGTCTTATAGTTTACGATTAGATGACATCGCTTATTGTATTTTATCTGTTATTTTTAAAATAGATGTTATTTTTTAATCTAAAATTTTGGAAAATAGAAATGTATAAAATAATAAGAGATCATTAAATGGGTTCATAAATATGAGAGAGATTAAATGGATAAGAGAGAAAGTTGAAGAAAAGTATTGTTGACAAAAGAAAGATCAGAAAGAACAACAAAAGGGGAAGATACATAACACAAAATGAGATTGAATCCCAAGCCAAGAAGAGGATTATGAACAAGAAGAAATGTAAAAAATGAGTAGAGGAGAAGAGAGTAGATAAAAGAAAATAA
This sequence comes from Wolffia australiana, assembly GCF_029677425.1. Lineage (NCBI taxonomy): Eukaryota > Viridiplantae > Streptophyta > Magnoliopsida > Alismatales > Araceae > Wolffia > Wolffia australiana. The sequence continues at coordinate 1,508,295 of NC_135854.1, read as the reverse complement.
GAGGATAAAGACATTATGATAAGAGAAAGAAGAGGATATTTCCATAACAACAAAAGAAAAGGGAGATGAAATAAGAGAGTTAAGGGGAGGACATGTGGTAAATTAATACCGGGACTAAGAACTAAATGAACGACGTAATAAATGAGTTTCATGAACTGGATCGGCATGAAAAATCATCCATTTTGTGGTGGGTCAAAGGTTGAAATCGAAGGAAGATAAATTATTATATTGCAATGATAGTGTGGAGAAGGAATGATGAGAATAATCTTAATTTTACCCGTAAATTGCTTTTATTGCCGTTCCCAATTCAGATGTTTTGACGAAATATAGAAACCAAGCATTCGTCCTCCATTTCCATATACACATTGAACCAAGATGCCTCTTGAATTACTTCATGTTAAATTATGTGGTTTTATTACTGTCGACTTTGGTTGGTTACTATTACCTAATGTTGATTTCTGACAAGTTAAGTCAATTCACTTTGCTTTTCATCCTATAGAAGAAGTATGACACTCTTGGTGCATCTGTGAAAATCAAATAAGGAGATAATACTGTGAAGGTTAGGGCTCTCAAGATCGATAGAGGAGAAGATTTTGCTTCAACAAAAATTTATGCTTATCAAGATTATAATGAGATAAAGGTAATTAATGGTGACATATTTCCCATAGAAAAATGGTGCTCTTAAAGATAGAACCAGGTAAATTTTTTTTCATGGTGATATATATGTTTAATGAAAAGAGTCATCCACAAGATTTTTTGGGCAGATACAGTTAATATTATATATATATTTAATGAACCAAGCTCCAACAAGTCTAAAGCCTCACCTTTTGAAGCTTATATAGTCAAAGTATAAGGTAAAAAAGGTCATTTTTGACTCCAAGCCATGTGAAGGGAATTCGATGCCATTTGAAGAAGTTGGGTCATCAAAATAAATCTATAGTTTACCTAGTTTATGGAGTTGATTTTATATATTATCGATGTCATGACTGCTGGACAAGGAAAGTTCATGAGAGCGGAGACATTATTTTTTGAAGAAGAATCCAGTTGGATTAGGATATGATTGAAGAGGAAAAGAATCAAATATATCACTCTCAGATGAATTGAAAATCTTAAATGATTATTGTGATGATCAGGTGAATCGGATACTTCCATTAAAAGATGCTGATGCTTCATCATACCCGTGTGATACAAGGTAAACCAAAATCATATTGTTGAAACATCTATAGAAGGAGATGGACTCCATTAAACTAAATAGACGTGGAATATAGTGAATCTAACAAAAGGCTGTGAACATATTAGGATCAACCCGAGAAGAACCTAATAGTGGAGGGAGGGAGACACACTGCCATGTTTTCTACAAAAGGATATGTCTAGTTGGGAGTTGTCACTAAGCATGTATTTTCAACAACACTAATAATTTATACCATCCATGTGCTGGTGCTATTAGTAGAAAAAAATAGGATGGGAATTTCATCACCTTGACTCCAAGTCAGATTTTAAGGGGTCTAATGAAGAGATTTATGTGAATCAACTTTACAGTTTTCATGTAAATATATGTCTATGGCAAGATAATCACACATTTCACATTTCATTTCACATATTTATAAATTATATTCAGTACTAATTAATATGTTATGCTTATAATAAACTCCATGAATAAATGATTCAAATAAGGGGATCATGAATATCATAATAAAAAACATCACTAGTGCTTAAGCACGTGTTATAAATATTCCTATTTAATAATCAAAATATTTGGCTGAATTAACATTATCTAAATCTCACTCATATGATGAGAATGAATGATTATGTTGCCATTAGTACAGATACATTGAATAGTGATTGCTCTCTAGGGGAAAGACTTTAATGAACTGATCGATATAAAACCCTAAATGCTATATAACAAAATTTTAATCAGGTTGATTGATGTCATAGTTGCGTGTGTGATGATTAGACATAAGAAACCACAGTGTGACCTACTAGTTCATATTCATGGAATGCTAAATTTTCATAGCTCTAATGCACAAAGAGTTTCACAAAGGTGATAGAGTTTTCAACATGAGCTTGTTCGCCCTTGATAAAAGAAGAGATAACTCAAGGAAGATATTCCGTGAATTCCTTCACCATGAAAGTGGAATAAAGAAGAAGAGTTCTCCAACACATCAGTACTTATTGGGATGATCAATTAGGGATTGATAAGTGACCATCCCTAAGTCATCTTAATAGTGGTAAGCTGCTGAGGGACTATACATGCACACCACCTAGAGCTCACAGTATAGCTTGGCATCCCACCGGGTGGAAACCTAACATATTTAATGGATTAAATGGATCCTTGCTTAATTAATATATATCTTGATATTAACATTAATAAGGTGAGCTGAGAAAGGTTATTGAGTCATTGGAGACATTAACTCAACAGATGCATGGGCCTAGATGGTCACATGTGAATGTTCTATTGGATGGAAAAAGCTATACTTAAAGTTCAAGAATTTTATCCAAAATTTCCATTTAGCATAAATAAGAGAAATCCCTAAACAAACTCCAAGTACCCATTAGTTTTCTCCTTTCCTTCTTTGGGTACCCTCCCCTCTTAAATAATGAGGGATCATGAAGATGAAGAAGGATATTGGGGGATCAATAATGGATCTCATAATTTAAAAGAGAAAAGAGAAAATTTCACGTTAAGTGGATCATACATGGCTTTAAGTATACACACATATATGTGAGGTTAGACATGTACGGCTCAACATGTCTCACCTGAAGAACCAAGAAACCACAGAACCAACCCATGCAAAGGTGATTCAATCATAAATTTTAAATGGCCATTGTGATTCCATTTTCTTCTTCCATTATACAAATAGTTAAATTTTCATGTCAATCACAAACTTAGAAACCAAAAGTTTTGAGATTAAAGAAGGTCTTGTATGGCCGAGCGCAACCCCATGACCATGATATGCAAAACCATATGATTTTCATGATTTCACTTGGTTTTAAAGAATATTTGAAAATATGTTATTTATATGAAGATTACTACTCATATGCAATTTCTTGTGAGAGGGCATGCTGATGATTAAGTGTTGTCATATTTAGATGTTCAAGGGACAAATGATGTACATATTCAAAATGAGTGATATGGGAGTGATCAGCTCTTGCATAAGAATAAATGGTATTCATTTAAATAGGCATATCACATTGGGTTAGAAGTCTCATGCCTTCAAAATTTTGGAGAAGAATGAGATCATGAATTATAACCCAATCCATATGCCCCTTCAATTTAGACAAGTATTTACCACATAAGGCATGCTCCACCAGCTGAATCCACATAGTTGAGGAATTTAATTGGTATATTTAGATAATTGACTCACAATAGACACAATTTAAGTTATCATTTATTTGGAATTTTTAGTGATACATTGAGGAACTAGTGGCCAGAAATTTGACAGCACTAATGAGGCTCTTGGGGTACATCAAATGTATAACTGATATTAGCTTTTACTATTAGATACCATTGGGATAGCAGAGTTGTTGGCTTTTGAAACATTGACCATATTGGGGACTTTGATGATCAAGAGTGTGACATTTTTCCTTGAGCCAAACCTGGTTAGTTTGGATTTACAGAAGTAGAAGAGAGTGGCTCTTTCTTCGTATGAGGATGAGTATATATCCTTGGCTGAAACATCATTTCAGGCCTCTTGGTTGGTCAGATTTATTAGAGAGTTGAAAGTAGAAATGCTAAAGCCTGTGAGATTAGTGATGGATAAGGATCTTATGTACCCAAGTCACTCAAAGCATAACAGAACAAGGTTTCACTTCATGGCGGCATCCATTGAAGATGGAAAGATAGATCCACATAATGCCATCACAAAAGATCAATTGTATGACATATTTATTAAGGCTTTGGGAAGAAATGAGCATTAGTATTTTCATATGGAGGTGGGAGTTTTAAGTGTGTAAGAACATCAAGACATTGAAGGAGAATGTGGGCAGATCTTGGTGTTGCACCAGTGTGTGGTGAAGTAAAATAAGGATACTCCACCTTGAAGATGATGCCAATTAAACCAGAATATTTATAATGATAGTGATTTATAGAAATGTTTTTCATCTCTTATTGTGCCAAAAAATCAAACAAATTTGACAACCTCTAATGAAAAAAAGGCTATCATCATTACCATAGCTATGACACATACATCATCAAACATGAAAATATGCATCTCCTTTAGAACATCAAGGTTTCTCCTCAGAGTTTGAAACAACTCGAACCTTCAAAACAGAAAAGATGACCAACTTGAGGTCTAGGAACAACGCATTCCCAATAAGAATTTAGGAAGCTAAATCACAATTAGGGATATGGTCAGTGATTACATGTAGGATTCTTATCAAAATGCCTTTTAAGATGCAAATGGAAGGATATGTCTTTGGTGCATAATAGGGGAGCAATGTAAGCCATAAGCATGTAGTGGGGAACTGTGTGTGTAGAACATAGGATGAAGGAAAAGCTGGAAGACCTCCATCCAAGTTAGAGATACCTGTGGGAATCAGGTTGAAGCAACTATGCATTATTGACAACAAACAAGCTGTCTTCTAGGACTTTAGAGTGGTTAGAACACACATTATAAATTATGATTTCGAAAACTTGTGGACCAGCCAAATTAAAATGTAGCACAGTTATCACTGAATGAGATCACAAAGACATCATCTATATCATTAAATGATAACATTTAATTAATCAATCAGTATCATAAAAATGAGTCATCATGTTGTGTCTCAATGATACCATGAGAAATGAATGGGCCAAGAGTTATGTTGCCACTCTAATACAATGTAAAAAACAGAAACTTGTAATCCTCAACGTAAGATGTCAGGAAGGATCTGGTAGAATGTAGAAGAAATTATACAAAAGTGATATGGGAAAGCAGATCCCTCTCATTGCCTAAATAATTGAATCAGAGACTCTAAACCTAAGCTCAATTACAAATCAGAACCCCTCAATTAGGATCATTAGGCCTACTCAAAATCACAATATGATTTTTAATTAAAAAAAAATATAAAAATCATGTAATAAATGAATTAAATAAAAATCCATAAATGGCATAAATCTAATTACTTCCTAAGTAATAAATTGGTCTTTGAGAGTATACATAATAAAATGCATAAAGCATCACAGTCATTTACTCATACCAAGAGAATATAAAATTTTCCGAAATTAAAAAATATTAATAATGTGTATTGTCATTAAATTTAATCTAGTTTGAAATTTAGTGTCCATTATTTGTAAATATCATAATTGTAATTATATAATTTTTTCAAATTTTAATTATGATAATTTTATTCAGTACTATAATAATTTCTAGAAATAAAACTGTAGATTCACGTTAGAGAATAATAAAATGTTATTTAAGATAATAGCGTTAATAAAATGAGTGACATGGTTAGAATAATATAATACATTTAACCAAAATTTAGATAAAAAATAAATTAATTGCACATATAGATAAAGCATGAAGTCTAATTTAATCCCGAGAAAATATCAGTAACATTTTAGCATAATAAAAGCTTAAGATTAAGAGTGAAGTCCTCCCATCTATAAGTAATGGGTGATAAAATAAAATAATGTCATTAATCCTGTTTAATGTGAAAAAATTGATATTGGAAAGTGTAATTTGGATAGGTTTGACAATAAATTATATGTGGTGTATTTTATCTTTTATGATTTAATTAATCAACCTTAGAATCTGAAATATTGTAAGTTATAGTATTTTTATTTAATTCATGTAATATCAAATAATATCTCTCATTGTGTGCAAACACTTCTAGTCATTTAAATGATTTTCCTTCAAATAGTATTTTTCCATAATGTAACTCATCCATTTGGGCTGAATGATTGGGAATCTCATGGTTAGAGATTTTGGGTCACAATCATAACACAATCATCCATTACCAATGTATCTTTGGTGTCTCAGGTCTAAGACCACTTATACAAACACGTCATAGATCAGCCTTATTATTTTTAGGTATAATAACATTCAAGGGTTTATACAGATTAATTCAATGAACTCTTTCCCCAAAGATAACCCACTATCTGTCCTTAATATCTTAACACTAATGGCTACGAGATTGGCCACACTCATCATATCAGTGGGACTAAGTGTTATTCTACCCAAGAATTTTGATGTAACTCTCTAGTATCCTTAGAATAGCAATATTAAAAATTCATATTTAAGACTAATTATCACTGTAATAAGATATCTTCATGATTTACTAAGTCATTTTATGTATTCATGGACTTTAGTTATTAGCATTGCATGTGCATCAATCAATGTTGGAAGATATTGGGAATGTGCAATAGGGTTGCGGCCCACATAGGTGTAAAACACATATAAATTACAAAAAACATTTTTCTATAGGTGAATAGGACTAGACTATAAGTTACAAGTAGAATGAATTAGATAAATCAGACCATCACATATTCCATCTTAACCTATTTTCCTTATCTTTGGTTGGGGCCAAATAGTAGTTAAAGCTTATACATTCTAACTCAACGCTGTACTTTTTCTACATATCATCCTTGATCCTCACTCAAAATTGTCTTCTTAACCTAAAACTTAAGCCCAATCCCAAGCTTTTTGCAAAAAAAGGTAAAATATAGTTGTGTTTGTTTAGTGTTACTTATGAAATTAATGATACCCTGCATAGATGTCCCATCAACTCCAAGTTTTTCATAGGGTTTGAGTGCTATAGGATTAAAAGTATAGTTACTAATGATATAAATGGGAGAAAGAGAGAAAAAATAGAGGAAAATGGTGAAATGGGATTGTGTTACAAAAAGAAAATGCAAGGATTTTGGGAGAGACAGTGATAAGTCCATAATTGATGATAATATTACGTCGTTGTTTAGGGTTTTTAGACTTGTGCAATAAATTTCTAATTTCCTTAAACACGATCCCGTTAAAGGGTGAGTAAGGGTCGAATCCACAGGGAAGAACAGAATTCAGTAAAGATAAAGATTTCCGAGAAAAGAGACGAAATTAGGGTGGAAAAGAAAGTGAAATAGGTGAGAAGATGAGAAGAAGTGCGCAATCGATCTAGTGAATCTCGATTTTGTTTCCAAGATCGAGATTTACCAGATAGATAAATTGGGATTGAAACTGGTTCAAAGATTCTAAATTTAACAGAGAACAAGTTGAAGAAACTCTAATTCTATTTTTTTTATATAATTTTTTTATAAGATGATTAGTGAACAAACGAAGAGAGTGATGCTTCCTAGTTCAATTCGTCGATTACGGGCCTGTACATTACGCCCAGACCATGGAGGCTTGCAAAAATCACAATCAAACAGAATAAAAAGGAAAGGACTCACTAATCAAGAAGTTCGAACACAGAAACGACCTCCAACAGCCCCTCTTTCCTTCTGGCCAACTAGGTTGGGGAGCAATGTTCCGAGATGAAAAATGAGGGTTTTTCGTGGCCCTTTTTACAATCTGAGGGCATGGCTGGATAGAGGGTGAAAAGACAAATCAGCCCATAAAATTTCAGCCCAAACCGCCTTCTGGATCGCGAAACATTGGCCTTGGAAGTTGGCCAAAAAATCACGATTTTCCACTCTCTCTCCTCCTCTGATTGGGCCACGTCGCCCCTTTGACTCACTATTTTAATAGCTCCAACAACCGCTTTGGGCGGCCCAATCGGAAAGCGCCACGTCGCCTTAAATTGGACGATTCCGATTGCGCCACGTGGCGCACTCAAATAAATCGCCCCTAAAATCATTAAAAAATCATTGAAATTTATTTTTAAAGCCAAAAAATTAAAATAAATACATATTTTGAATCCGAAAAATGAGATCTATCTGATTTTAATGTCAGAATATTCAGGAAAAATACCAAAAAATCAGAAAAATCAAAACATCATTAAAATCATGAAATTAATCATTTTTAATTATGATAACGCGTATATAACAAGATTTTCCTCTAAATAATTGGGTAAAAATGCCCTAGTTAGCACATAAAATTGTGCGTTATCATACCCCCCCTACTTAAATTATTGCTCGTCCCTGAGCAATATCCCATGATTTCTTTTTAGGGTAGTTCTTTATTCTTGAAACAAGAGACATGAGTATTAAGTATTAGAGCAATCAATGTTATACCTAGTGTGATAAACAAAATGACAATTTAGACACTAGCTTTTTTACAAGAACATGAGATCAACCCCCTCTTGGTCTGGGAAGAGCTGGCGGTCATGAGGAGAAAGCTTACTTCTCTATGGGTATGATACTATAATCTTGGAATTTCCTCACTTCACACATTGATACTGGGCCTCACCCCTCGAGATCACTCTCGCACGGCTTGCGGCTACTTAGTGTTGGTTTCCCCACTAAATATCCCTCTCAATGATTGTAGAAAATATACATCCTCCTCCGACCCAGCACGAGTCGATCGTGTCGACTTGCCTGACCCGGGCCGAGTCGACCCAGTCGACCAGGCCATCTCAGGCCGTGTCGACCTGGTGGACCCGGCTCTTGGGCGAGTCGACCCGATCGGACTGGAGCTTCCTGGACGAGTTGACCTGATCGGCCTGGTCATCCCTGACCGAGTCAACTCCGTTGACTCAGCCAAGCATGACTAAGACGAACCGGTAGAATCGGTCAAACAGTACCGAGTCAACCTAGTTGACTCGGTCAAACAGGACCTATTCGAACCAGAGATCCTAGTCCATCATGACCGAGTCGACCCGGTCGGCTTGATCATTCATGATCGAGCCGAGCCAGTCGCCTCGATCAACCATGATCGAGTCAACCTAGTTGACTCGGTCAAATAGGACCGATTTGAACCGGAGGTACCCGTCCATCATGACCGAGTCGAACCGGTCGATTTGATCATTCATGATCAAGCTGAGCCCGTCGCCTCAGTCAACCATGACCAAGTCAACCCAGTTGTCTCGATCAGTTGTGATCGAACCAAACTGGTTGACTCGATCAACCAAGACCAAGCTGAACTGGTAGGCATGGTCGTCGAGGGACAAGTCAACCCAATCGCCTTAGTTGACTTAGTCAATGATGACTTGACCCATAGGACCTCATTACATCACAGACGATAGGACAGGCATCCAAGGAGCAACGAGATGAACGAGTACACACATGGGCGGCGAGAGTGGCGGGAACTACACACATGGGCACTACACACACGACCCTTGCACCTCCTCTCCCCAAGCTCGCACTAACCCCTCATTATGATGATTCAGCCCCACACGAGGGTACAGTGATTCGGAGGGTGTGCGCGTAGTAACCTTCTCCAAGGAGGAGGTCTCGAGGATGGCAGCACCATTTGCCTACACATTGATCGGGCGATTCACTACGAAATGCCCACTCATTGACAATATTACGCGTGTATACTTAGCGCCGGGGCACTTCCACGGCCAGGTGGTTATTGGCGCATGCAACCATCGGAGTGCCTTTATTCGCTTCCAGTTGGAAGACGACTTTATTAAGGCCTAGCGTCGAACCACGTGGACGATCAATGGCTCCACTATGCAGACATATCGCTGGACGGCTGAACAGACGAGCACCACCCGGGAGCATTGTCCCCACTCCGTACCGGTATGGATAGGCTTCCCAGGGTTACGACCCCATCTCTTCACACTGGCTGCTCTCGAATCTCTAGCTGGTGTAGTTGGAACGTTTATACATCTTGATAGGGACATACATTTGTTTAACCGCCCAGGATATGCGCGGGTATGTGTCGAGATCGATCTCCTTGAGCCCATTCACCGCATGATACTCATTCATAATGGAGACGAGTTGATCTGTCAGCCGATCGTGTATGAGAACCTTCCGCAGTTCTGTACACACTATACCCTTCTTGGCCATACTATTCATACGTGCCGCCAAAAGGCGTCACAGACCACACCAACTCCTATAGAGGAGTACCTTCCCCCTTTGCCGTATAATGAATATATTCTAGCGGCAAGGCCCACTACCCACGACCGTCGCCCTACCCAGAGGCCACCACAGAGTAGCCGACATACCCCTATAGCGCAAGGAGCGCCTTGTGTTCCGCCCTCACAGGGGCCCCTGCTGCCCAAGCCGGTCTCGGCCAAGATTGGCCAGCCTACATCACAGTGGGTGAAGAAGGTCGCTAACAAGCGACCTCCAACCCTAACCCCGGAGACATCCACTACTAGAGCTCGGGCAGGCAAAGGTAAGGAGGTAAGGGCTCCCCTTACCTCAAACACCTTTGCCTTATTAGATGTGCTAGGGAGACATGAAGGAGATGGCACGGAGGTCGCGCACACCCACTCCACTATCCCATCCCCCCGTCCTTCATCCTCGTGTTCCTTCCACGCACCTCAACCTTCCCCGCCCCCACATCATCGCCCCTTCCCAACCACTCCCACCCTAGTACCTCCCCCATCATCCCCGCCTACCCGTTCTTCTCCATCACCCGATCACCATCCATCTTTGCCTCGCTCCCCTCGTTCCCCTCCACCTCGCTCCCCCCCACCCCGCGCATCTTCCCCGACACTACCCACCCCTTCTCCTCGCGCAACACCCACCTCTCCACCCTGCCCGCCACCCATCCCCATCCCTGACATACCGCCCCACCCTAGCCACACTCCCCCCCCCACTGGATATACTTATCGTCTTACCTGACCTCCATCCATCACATATACCCTTCGAGCGGGAGGATTGCTTGACCAACCGTCGAGCCCCACTTCCTAGTTCTGAGGATACCTGTGGAGATACCAGCGGCCACGCCTCCACAGGAGAGGAGGACGATGCCGCCTCCCTCTCTGAGGATTCAGACGTGGACACTCCCCCTCTACCAAGTCATCACTCAGATACCCCCGATCCACGTCGCATCTATAACACCCGATCGAGGGTGCGTCACGCGAGTCAATAGTTTTATGATTCCAAGTCTTGTTTGGAATTGTAGAGGGATCGGCAACCCTCTCACCCAATCACATCTCCTCTCCCTAGTTAATAAGTACAACCTAGGAATAGTTGGACTTATTGAACCGATGATTACATCAGATTGCTCCAATCCCATTGCGGGGAAACTCGGAATGGATCATGCTTATTGTCATCTCTCGAATAAGCTCTGGCTCCTATGGAAGCGGGACTATTCGATGGAACTACTAGCTGAAGGGACCCAGTAAGTCACTTTTGACGTACCAACCTCCCCAAAGCCCTATAGGTTTACTATAGTCTATGCCTCACATAGACACTTAGTGCGAGAGGCCTTTTGGGGCGAACTCGCCTTACACATTCACTCTCACTCACAGCTTGTTGACCTCCCTTGGTTTCTAGCTAGGGATTTCAACTGCATACGGGCAGTCAGCAAACGCCGGGGAGGGGGCCTACCTCGGCCTAGTTCTATGCAAGCGTTCAACGATTTTATCCACCAGACATCACTTGTGGAGCCTCCTACTATCGGAGAGAAGTGAACTTGGTGTAATCAGCGTCAAGCCAATGCGCGTATGTACCAACGGATCGACAGTTGTTTCACCATTAGCACGGTGCTGATGCAGTGCACCATCGTGATTGAGATCCTCCCGCGATATTATTCGGATCACTCACCGATCCTCCTTCTCCCAGACTCGAGTAATCGAGTTCGGCGCACCGCATTCTGCTTCCAAGCCATGTGGTTAGAGCATAACGACTTCCGTCGCTTTGTACACAGCCATTGGCATGGAACGATCTCGACATCACTTATGGAGAACTTCAGCTATCGCCTGAGGAATCTCAAACTCCACCTGAAGTGGTGGAACTGACATGTCTTTGGAGACGTCCATGCACCATTCGAAGCACTCAAGATGGAACTAGCTGTCGTCGAGCGACAATTGTAGGATGTCTAGACGGACGACGCGGGAGAGCGCCACACTCGACTTAAGGAGCAGCTTGAGGCCGCTATGCGGCGTCAGGAGATTTTCTACCTCCAGAAATCGTGTATCCAATGGCTACACAAAGGTGATAGAAACACGCGTTTCTTTCACGCCTCGATCCGTCAAAGAGCCAGGCCCAATTATACGACTCTACTAGAGATGTATAATCAGGACCCCGCCCAGCTGGCAGATGCAAGAGTGGCGTTTTACCGCTCGCTCCTATCCTCACAACCAACTGCAGTGAACGAGGACCTTCTCGCCTCTATCCCTCACTTGGTGACCAACCAAGACAACACCCTCCTCACAGCACTACCCACTCAAGCAAAGATCAAGGAGGTCGTCTGTCCATGGCTAGGAACAAAGCCCCCGGACCGAATGGATTCTCAACGGAATTCTATATGGCTTGTTAGGACATCGTAGGCACCGATTTGGTGCTCGCTATCAAGGAAGTGTTTACGCGTAAAGTCTTCCTTCGTAGTTGGAAATCTACTTTTTTGGCACTTATACCAAAAGTGGCTCTTCCAACTACCTTCCGAGACTTTCGCCCCATTAGTCTTTGTAATTTATGCTACAAAGTTGCATCCAAAATCATTACTAATAGACCAGGGAACCTCCTTGAGCGACTCACCTCGCCTGAGCAGTGTGGTTTTGTCAAGGGTCGATAGATCCATGACAACATCATGCTCGTGCATGAGCTAGCCCAGTCCTTGAACGCTCATATTCGGGGCTCAAATGTCATCATCAAACTGGATATGGAGAAGGCCTTTGATCGAGTCGAGTGGAATTTCCTCACCCTAGTGTTGCGCCGCTTTGGTTTCAACATTGAGTTCATCGATCTTGTCGATGCTTGCATAAGAGAGAATCACTTTTCTCTTTTGATGGATGGAAACTCCACTGGATTCTTCACGGCCACGAGAGGTCTCCGGCAAGGCGATCCTATCTCGCCTACCCTTTTCATATTGATGGAAGAGGTCTTCAGTCGATCGCTCACCCGTGCGATCGATCACGGCCTCATCCAATCATACTTACGAAAAGGGGATGCCCGATCCTCTCACATTCTCTATTTGCAGACGGTGCTATCCTCTTCCTCAATGAATCTAAAAAATGCATTAAGGAACTTATGAGTGTCCTCACGGCATACGAGCAAGCTTCGGGCCAGCTTGTAAATGTCTCGAAGAGTAGCTTTATAGTTGGTCCTTCCACTACTATAAAGCGCACTCAGATCATCGAGCACTATACATGATACTCACGAGGATGTCTTCCTTTCAAATATCTTGGATGCCCTATCTTTTTGGGACCCGCGAGGCATCATTACTTTGATACCTTATTGGGCAAACTTCGAAAGAAACAAGAGGGATGGAAACTCCGTTTCCTATCACCTAGTGGGCGTATCCAACTCATTCGACACATCCTCATGAGTATCCCATTGCACACCCTCGCGGTTCATTTACTGTCTTCTACGGTCCTCTACTCAGTGGAACGACTATGCACACGTTTCTTATGGTCAGGTCACCTCGAGGGAGAGTACCGCCACCATTGGGTTTCTTGGGAGAAAGCATGTCGACCGACGGATGAGGGGGGTCTAGGGATCAAACGCCTCAAGGATGTCTAGGACATGCTCCAAAAGAAGCTCGTATGGCGATCGCGCACCACATACTCATTATTGGGTTGTTTCATCTACGCCAAGCATGGCGAGTGGGCCCATCGAGAGGTTGACATTCGCGACCCTCGGCGATAGCAAAAGTGGCAGTACCACTGGCTTCAACTTGCCCAGGTCACCCCCTAGCACATTGGACGAGGCGAGATTAGTGCCTAGTTTGATACCTGGCATGTTGACGCACCACTAGCGCACCATCCACAGTTTGTCCCACATGACGTGCGCGTAACATTGGCTCAACTGCTTAGGGGAAACACACAACACCTACTGCAGTAGCATGGCCTCCCTTCAGATATCTTACCTGAGGTCTAGAGCACCTCAATGGGGTCTACTCCCGATTTTGCCATTTGGACGCTCACACCCAAAGGCATATACTCGTGCAAATCTTCATGGGAGCATTTCCGTGAGAAATCCCCCATCCAGCACTGGGGTCGCCGCATCTGGCATCCGACGATTCTTCCTCGAGTCTCCTTTTTCCTCAGGAGACTCTTGCATCGCGGCCTACCGATTGATGATCGCGTGACCCGTAGAGGTTACTCTCTCAGTTCCCGATGTCACTGCTGTCCCATAGCTCCACACACTGAGACCATGGACCACCTTTTCTTCCAGAGTGAGACAGCACTCGCATGCTGGCGTGTCACCCACTGACCCCGTCTGAGTGTTTTGGCAAGTTTCTTATCTAGCCAACACGCTCTACACGAAGCCCCATCCTACATATCACCATAGCTTATCTACTATCGGAGATATGGAAAGGGCGAAATTCTTCTCGTTTTGCAGGTACGCCCATGCGCATCGTGGATATCATGCGTCGAGTCCAGCTGTGACTAAGGCGCATCCACCATCTAATCCCCCCTCGAGCCAGTAGATCAACACTCGAGTGCGACCTCCTCCGCTCCGTGGGCATTCAGGTGACCCCGCCCCCATCCACATTCAATATCGAGTTGTTTATTGGCTTCCACCGCCAATAGGCATCCTTAAATTGAATGTGGATGGTGCGGCCAAAGGGAACTCGGGGCCAACGGGGGGAGGAGGTATCCTCCGGGACCATACGGGGAGTATACTCTTTGTTTTTTCTTCTTTCTACGCATACAGAATAATACAGTAGCCGAAGCTATGGCGATCCATGATGGTCTACTCCTCTGTGAGGAACGGAACCTTCACAATATCGTCGTGGAATCGGACTCACAGATATTAGTTGATATGCTTCGTCTAGGTACATGCTCCCAGTGGCGACTACACCGAGTATGGCAGGACATCATGCGGTGCCGACCTCGCATAAGATGCTTTCGTCATCAGCTGAGGGAGGGCAACCAGATAGCAGATTCTCTCGCCAACCATGCGGTACATGCACGAAGCCCCTCCTCCATCTTTCTTTCTTGGCAGGCGCTCCCTCGGACAGCTAGAGGCTGTTACCGCGTCGATCGTCTCGCCATGCCGACCCTCCACACACGGCGCATCCTCGTAAGCCCGAGGGATTGGAGGATAGCGTGGAACGCTGGAGCAAGAGGGGTGGACTGCACCCGCCTCGGCTAGAGCCCTCACCACGCCCTTCATCGACCCCATTCTACGGAGGCGCAGACATCTCCTGAGTGACATCGTCATCGTGGGGCGGCTCTAGTGGGACGACGACGTGCACACTTCCCCGAGCGCCTGCAATGTATCATTTATGTATCTTTTATTTTCTCAACATGGGCGTGGACGAGTGGGATACGAGTGTAATTGGGATATTTATACTTGCTCCATGCCTATAAACATTGAAAAACACTTCACTTTATAAATAAAATCCCCCTGGGTGGCGTCCAGGGCACGGATGGATCGGTCTACGGGCACAACCCTCGGGTTGGCCGTACCCGGCACCGTGTTTTTTGCCAATAAAAAAAATTATTCCATATTGATTTTCTATTGCATAAAAATATCCACTCCAGCATTAATTTTATAATATCTTAAATAATAACAAATACTCAAATAAAATTTCACAATCCAAATCGAGTCACATGATAATATGATGTGTTAATGCATACTCACAAAATAACGACAGCTAAAAGATCTTGTCTGTTACATTCATATTAAATAAATATTTAACCATAATCAGTGGCTTATGTGATAAAAAAATAATGTTTTACTGATTCAATTTTCAACAAGGTTTCTAAAACATGAATATCAATTTTGTGCCCTTTTATATTACGTAGTAAAGTCAACATGTGGTACTTGGCTCCAATGAAAAAATATATGAATAGACAGCATATTTGAATCTAAAAATACTCATTATAATCATTGATATTTAAGTCTTTGGATACTTTAACTGATATCATCGAACAAAACCCAAAAAAAATTTCAATTCTATTTTATCCCCAAAAAATCTTCTAAAGACTGCATTATTTGATAGGATAAGAATCATTTCTAAATCAAAGATATGATAAAGCTTCATAAATGACTACTAATGGGTGAAAGAAAATTGAGAAAAGATAATATATTTCTATGCTAGATGGTAAGCAGTCATTGGTTGATTGATAAATATATTTAAAATTTTATATCATTTTATGCTTTTGTATATTTGGGTTGTGCATTCTCTCTCATTGCAGCCAACTCCCCAATGTTACATCTCCTCCTCTAGCTTTCTTCTGAAGGAGATGAAATGCAACGTCTGAAGCATGCTCCATCATGCTAAACCTAAGCCTAATTAAATGATAAGTTAAGTAGCCATACTAAGAACCCCACCAAGATATAACAATCTTTAAAAAGTCATATTGAATTTAATCCATAAATGATGAATGGCATAAGAGAAAACTTCCATTAATAAGGATAACAATATATCAATTTATAAATATAAAAATTAGAATAATGAATTAACCACAAGCACCACAAAAGAAGCTTCATCTCATGGTATCAAGTGATATTAGATGAGAGAATTTTACATAGAGAGAACAGAAAGAGGGAGAGAGGGATGGAAGGAAGAACTAAGAGAATAAAGAAATAAAGAGGGAGGGAGGGAGAAAAGGGGAGGAATTTATACAGAAGAACAAAGAGAAATATATAAGGAAAGAAATAGGATGGGATGGCGAGAGAGGAAGAGAGAGGAAGAGAGAGAAAGAAAGATGAAGGGAGAAAAGGGAGGAAGTTAGAGAGAGGAATATAAAGAAAGTAAGAGGATGGAAGGGAGATAGAGGGACAAAGGTAGACAAAGAATAAAATAAAGAAAGTGGGACGGAGAAAAGGGGAGGAACTTAGAGAGAGGAACAAGGAGAAAGATAGAAAGAAAGTAAGTAAAAGGATGGGAGGGAGAGAGATAGAGGGACAAAAAGAGAGAAAAGGGAGGAAGTTAGAGAGAGGAATAAAGAGAGACAGAAAAAATAAAGTAAGAGGATGGGAGGGAGAGAGAGAGGGATAAAGAGAGAGAAAAGGGAGGAAGTTAGATAGAGGAATAAAGAGAAAGACATAAAAAAATAAAGTAAGAGGATGGGAGGGAGAGAGAGAGATGGACAAAGAGAGGAAAGGGAGGAAGTTAGAGAGAGGAATAAAAAGAAAGACAGAAAAAATAAAGTAAGAGGATGGGAGGGAGAGAGAAGGACAAAGAGAGATGAATAAAAAAAACAGGGACGGATAAAAATGGAGCAAGTTAGAGAGAGGAATAGAGAGAAAGATAGAAATAAAGTCAGAGGTTGGGAGGGAGAGAGAGAGAGAGAAAGAGAGAGGAAGAAAGAAAGAAACAGGGAGGGAGAAAAATGGAGCAAGTTAGAGAGAGGAACAGAGAGAAAGGTAGGAGGAAAGTAAGATGATGGGAGGGAGAGAATGCCAAAAAGAGAGAGGAAGGAAGAAATAAAGATAGAGAGACAGAGAGCTTAGGGGCTATATGATTTTTGAATTGGAGAGGGTGATCCCTGTGGCATTGAAGTAGGATTTCTCCGCATTTTCAAGCCTTTCTCCAAATAATTTCATCTCATGATTGCAACGCTCCAGAACCTGCCACCATGAAGAGTTAGAAAAAGGTATTCATTGATGAACCCTGAACAACCTTTTGGGCATAAACAAATGTTACAATGGGATTATAC
This sequence comes from Wolffia australiana, assembly GCF_029677425.1. Taxonomy (NCBI): domain Eukaryota; kingdom Viridiplantae; phylum Streptophyta; class Magnoliopsida; order Alismatales; family Araceae; genus Wolffia; species Wolffia australiana. Next base: position 1,490,715 of record NC_135854.1, on the reverse strand, counting down.
TCCAATAAGATCACCAATTTTCTGAAAATGTTCTTCGATGGTTACAAAATTAAAGATCATACTCCTTTTTGGAACCAATTCATGTAATTTTTTACACCATATCTTAGTAATAACTATAGTCTTAATAACCTTGCTTGAATAAGATGATCACAAAGCTATGTGAAAATTTTCACTCAGAAAAAAATTCCAACAGAAACCATAGTGAAAATGATAATCTTAGATGAAAAATCAGCTGTTGGGTAGTTTAATCTTGAGTACAATATTTAGAGGGTTATCTTTTAAAGGGTCAATCAATAAACCAAGCCATCAAGGATCACTGGTCTCTAGGGAGATATGGAGGTTAAGCTAGTTTATAGGAGAAGTTGGGCATGCTTCGTTTGTGTCTATAGGCAGTTAAGGGAGAAAAGCCTATAATTATTTGTGAGTTCTTAAAGTGAAAGTATGATATATGCATCAAGGGGTATTCCTTTCTCTCCTCTCTCAAAGTGTCATCTCTTTCTCTCTTTTTCCTTCTCCGTGTGAGTTACTAGAAGAGGGAGCTTCTTCTTCCATATCCTTGAGAGTTACAGGGAGAGTGGGAGCCTGTCTTCCCTTCTGCATGTGGGTTATTGAGGGAGAGATAGATATGTTCCAATCAATGATGATGATATGATAATCTTTGGGAAGTTATGAGAGGAAATACCATTTCTCCTTTTACTTGGCCGTCCACTACCTCACCCTACAGTTTCAAGTGAAATCAGAGCCGTTGTGTGGGAATGAGTAAATATGAATGGATAGACATGATCTGTTGAATTTACCTGGCTTGTAAGAGAAGGAAGTCCCTGATGGACAATCCACTGAGCATCCACCACTCCCATTTTCTCAACAGCATGCTAAAAATGATTTAATATTTAAAACCTTAATTTTAAAATAAAATATATTAAGGATATTGAAAGTTGAAGGGAGTGAACGGGCACATTTCTGGTAATTACCTCGAAGCACCTCCACATAGCCAAATCAAGTCCCCAACCATGGACCAAATCATTCTGTAGAGTTTAGACCTACTTATTAGGACATAACAAGTAATAAATATAATGTGGATGGACAAATTATGAGAAAAAATATTTAATTTATGAAATAGGATAAATAATAATGAAAGGGGACAATTAAATTTGTGGTGGGGCGCCTGCCTGAATGAGGTGCCAGACACAACGCCAAGCTTCTCTTGAAAAAACAGGTGCCTGTATTTCAACAAATCTGGTAGAGGAGAGAGGTTTCAAAGCGATGAATGATGGAGATATTCATTGAGAGAGATGAGGAATAGATATATAAAAATGATAAGAAAATAAGAAGAGAGATAGAAATATATATAGAGAGAGAGAGAATGTACAAGAGAGAAGTGAGTGTAAAGGTAGAAAGAGAGATAAGAAAAGAGGAACAGAGAAAGAAAGATAGTTAGAAGTTTTTGGAGAGTGATAAGAGAGAGTAGATGTATAAAGAAAGTTAGGAAAATAAAGTGCTTTTAGAGAGAGAAATGAGAGTTGGATCAAGAAAAATCTAAAATAAGGAAAGGTATAAAATCTTGGAGAGTGAAATGAGGGAAAGATATAGAAATATATAAAGATAGATAGGTTTTTTAAGACAGAAATGTGGGAAGTATGAAAGGTGGGAAATACAAAATACAGATAAATACAGGAATTTTTACAAAGACAAGTGGGAGTAGAACTATGAATAACGTTAGAAAAAGAGAAATAGATGTGAAGAAAGATAGGAAAGGAGGGAAAGAGATAGAAAGATACAGAGCTAGGAAGAAGGATAAATGAGGAGATAAGAAAACAAATAAGGGAGAAGAAAGGATCTTGCTTACGCTCCACATGGAGGTAAGTGAGGGTCTTTGCACCAACCAGACTTTTCCTCTATTATCCTGAACAACCCAACATTTTGTTATTAAGTTTCATATCCGTCACCCAGTACCAAATGTTACAAGTAAATGTCTCATTATGTTGGGAATACTCGTCTCCCAATTTTTTGAAATTTTTATGAAAAAAATACATTTTGTGTCATATAACTGTTTTTTCATTCTTTTTACTTTTTGAAAACAGATACAAATGCAACCAAATGATATAAGTCAATGGATCCAATACTCTGAAATGTATAAATTCCTTCTACTGCCATGGATATATCATGTTTTCTTCTTTTTCTATCTTCAGCTGAGTGCGCAAATAACTGCTTTGAACTTCCTAAGGTCTCTGATGCCTATAACATGGAATGCCCTAATCTTCGGGAGTGGTCAAATTACATTGCTTTAATCTTTGCATGGTTTACAAAGAAGAAACATTTCACAGATCTTACCCTCACATTAAAGTGTAAAAACAAAACAAGACCATTCAAGAGTCAAATAGAAATCATCCTATAGCATGAACATAAAAAGGATAGTACCAAAGGAGCATAGGATATGAAGTAAGGAAATTCAATCCGTCTATCGCATAAGTGTCATGGTATATTAGTGCAGCGGAGTTAATAACCAAGTTATGCAGGATCATATGGATGCGCATGAAATATATTTAAAGGGACATCTGCATGTCATTGTTTTAAAATTTCATAATCATATTGATCTTTAAATGTATGCCAATGCATATTAGATATGTAATATTGTTCATTATCACTTCACAACAAGTTATAACATATATCTCCTTTTCTAGAGCTCAATTTAGAGGTAAGAATTAACCAGTAGTTGCAAGTTCAAATTTGGAAGTTGAGTTCAGAGCCATGTCTTGTGGAAGTTATCAAGTGACGTAAATAAAAAAAATCTTAGAAGTGTTGAATATTTCATTTAAGAAAACCATTAAGATGATGTGAAACAAAAATCAGCTTTTGAAATTTCTCAGTCTGGTCCAACACGACAAACCGTGAGTTGAAGTGGACATGCAACTCATTCGAGGAAAAAATAGGGAATAGGCTCATCTGTATTCCACATGTCACTTGAGAAGATCTATGTATAGGTCCTCTTACAAAAGGGTTAAAAAGTACACTACTCCAAAGAATAATCAGAAACCTGGGAATAACAAATATATATATATCCATATTGAGGGAGAGTGATAACATTAATTTTAAGCAAAGGACCTTACACATCACATTTCCAATATTCCATTGTTTAACTGTTGTAACACATGGATACTCACCCAAATATAGTAACAATGGATCAGATACTTACAAAATATATAAATAAAGGCATTCCCTCCCATGGAATACAAAACTTCCAAAAGGTAAAAGTAGTCAAATACCAACAGATACTAGTTTGGTAATCAATTATCAACTCAACTAGTATCTCATCTATTTAATTCTACATTACCTTTGTTTGATTTTCATACTGGAGTTATATATTTAAAAGTATAATAAAACAAACTGTCATAACAATTTAATATGGGAAAGACTATTGAGAAAATTTTGAATGCATATACTGAATCATAACATGAACTTCAAGTAAATATTTTGGAAATAACTTGAACTAAATGGGTATAAGATCCTGACTTGTGAATTTCTTGACCAATTTTTCTCCTAGTCATTTCCCAAAGTATGTGTGGATTTGGATCCACCCCAGGCTGGGAGATTTCCAATCCATGTTTCCTTACAAGTTTAATGTACCTGGAAAGGGAATTAGTCCGATAATTTATTTAACCATGATAAAAAGAGATGATAATATCCTAAGAATAAAGAGGTTTACTCTTCTGCATGAAAATTCTCAAGGCCAAGATCTTCATCCCAGATGAATATATATTCATAAGGTGCTACAATGTTTGGGTGCAAGAACCGTTTAGCATACCACCTACGAAAAGAAAAAATGGACCCCATCGTTATGATAAATTGATATATTATCACCATATCAATAATTACATTGTTAAAGGGGAATTATCAACCATTTGGTTTGCTTAGGGACGTTGATGTGGATGGCTTGTTTTGACCACTCAAACTCATTCCATTCTGTTGTTATGCCGTCATAGTGGAAGAGAAGGATGGTAAAGTTTGAGGAGAACTGCAACATGATCATCAATACCCCACATAAAATCCAAGCAGATAATGAATCTCAAGAAATATTACCTGATTCATACATTTAACATCATTCACTAAATTTTCAGTAAGATCCCAATATATTGTCACTATGTTAAACAAAATTAAGTGGGCCTACTACTGGGTTGGCCAAATAAGTGTATATAGGGCATAAGTCTAGGGGGCCTTTATAGAGTCATATGGGAGAACTGTATGGGGACGGAAAGAGAGTTCTATTGAGACAATTTGTAAGGACCACAGGACTGATTTGGGCTGCATGCATTGGTCTGGGTTGTCAATGTGGGCTCCAGCTTCAGTTTATCTCTCCCTTATTCGCTGTATCTTCAATAATTAATAATTAATATATAGTTAAATATATTTTTAGAAGTATTTATTATATTAGTATTTATTAAGAATTAATGAAACCCCTAAACAAGTAATGAAAATTAACAAAGCCATGTCCCATAGAGGAATCTTTATGGCTAGGCACAAATGGCCCCAAGATATGGTTAGATCACAACCAAACATGATGTAATTTTATCAACATTAATTCCTATATTTCACCAAGGACTGAAACAAAAAGGAAGCTTACTTGAGCAGAATTGTATAATCATAATCCACATTGTAGAAAAAAGTGCACGAGCGGAGAAAAAATTATTTGACCTTTTTGACCGCCGCATCTATATTAAGTCTTTGGGCATATCCTACGGTGAATGCAACTAGATACTTCTGCTTCAATGGTAGATCCTTTGCACCCACACCAAATAAAACATAGCATTATCAATAAAATGTTAGCTAGAGATGCAAAATTAAATGAATTAGAAAAAATTTGAAAATTCCAAGAACTAAAAAAATATTGAATTATATATTAATTATAAATTAGAAATTTTATTAAAAGGCTCTTCCCCCCATTTTTCTCCACAGCTCAATGAAAATGGATTATGGAAAAAAACTAGGGTTTGGAGGTCCGATGAAAATTTTGATCGATTTAACATATAATTATTTCGACCTAATCGAAGCAAAACAGCCTAATGATTGATTGATTGATTGATTGTTGATGGACAGAAACGACAATCTCGAGAATTTGATAAAGGTGGGAACTTTTTTGCCACACCATTTTATTTTCATTTTTATTGTTTATAGTTCTGGATGATTTATCGTATGGATCGATTAAACAAATTCATAGGATCGAATTAATATCGATATCGCCAAACCCTAGTAGGAACTTTGTGTTTAGGGTTCGTGAAATTATGGCTTTACAAAGATTCGAAAATTAAAATCTAGATAAATATCACGATATGATTCTTTTGAAAAATAAAGTTTTTTTTATCAATTCTACACACCTCTGAGGGATTTCCCCACAATCTTCGCAGATAAAGATCTGATTCTGCTGCAATGATACCAGGCGGAAGTCGCTCTGCACCTCGAGGATTGGTTGAAGCATAAATCTGGAACAGCGATTGATAAGAATTTGTAAACTTAAGATTATTCAACGTAGAACAGTCAAGATGGTTAATAAATAAACAAATTGAAGAATGATGGTTCAAGAACATAATTGGACTGATTAGATTATGCAGGAAAAGAAGTTTTTTATGAATCTACTCATTTTGCAATGCATACATAATTCTACTGTTAAATAATCATATGTATATGTATATATATGATTTAGTAATTTACAGACATACTTGTGAGGTTCAAGAACTGCTTATGAATGTCTTGGGCTAATTCCAGTGTGGTGGAAAGGAAGTCTTTTATGAATCTACTCATTTTTCAATGTATACATAATATACTCATTTTTCAATGTATACAATTAGATGATCATTTATATACTATTGACTAATCTACAAACAACCCTTGAATCTCGATGTTCAAGAAATGCTTATGAATGTCATTGGGTGATTACATTATTGTGGAAAGCAAATATAATCATTTTGCAATTTACACGGAATTCTACCGTTAAGGATCATATATATAATTATTTACTCATCTACATACATACCCCAGATGTTCACGAACTGCTTATGAATTTCTTGGGCTAATTACATTATGCTAAAGGCAAGTCTTTTTAGAATCTACTCATTTTTTAATCTATACAGAATTCTACTGTTAGAGTCTATAAACGTACATATATATATAATTTTCTAATTTACATACATACCCGTGATGTTCAAGAACTGCCTATGAATGTCCAAGACTAATTACATTATGCTGGAAAGCAAGTCTTTTATGAATTTATTCATTTTCAATTTATAGAAATCTAACACTATAGGATCATATGTATATAAAAAATTATTTACGTCATTTATTTATTACATACCCGTGATGCTTGATTCACGTTGGACGTTGAATTTTTCTCCTGTAGGCTTTTGTCTGGTGTGCACGTACAATTTAATGGCGTTTGGGAAGATGAGTAAAAGACCTGAAAATACAAGCAAAACTACTAACTTTTAATCTTCTAAAAATAGTCAAACCTAAGAAAAACCACACAGTATTCACCGTCGTTATTCTCAGTGAAGGAAAGGAAACACCAGCAAAAAACCCAATCATTATCCCAATAAGTGTCAAGATTAAAGGCCTCATATTCATCTTTGATTTCGTTAATAGACCCCTGTAATGGAAAGGTAAAAGAGTCTTAAATCTTAAGTTTCACCTGAATTCCAGAAAAAAAATCGTAAAAGAATATTTATCCTGAGATGCTTTCTCTTGTCGATTAAATCACAGATTAAGTATGCTAGGTAAAGCAAAACTTGAATGGAAAAAATCAGGAGAAAAAAAAAGCCTTGGCTAATCTGCAAATTAAAAAGGTCTGAGAGATTTCTTGTGTTGAGATTGAAGGGTGTCAAACACAAGAAATCGTCTCATTTGAGACTGAATGAGTAGAATTCAAGGATATATTTAACTCTAACAGCAAAGTTCAACTCAGTTGAATAGAAACTGCAAACTAATCGTACTAGGTGCATCTACAAGAACAGAGACTACAATTAAATCCTATTTCCATTTTCTGATGAGCTTGAATTTATCAAGAAACAAAAAACCTGATCTCATGGGGAAGATATGAGAGAATAAAACAGGATCAATAGTTGAACAAATTATAACGTGGATGAAACTTGTTGGCTATGTTCTTGGCCAAAAAATTCTATGACCATAAGCTTATTTCCTAGCACACCTCTATATTGTCATAGAGAATAAACTAATAAAATTTCAGGAAACTACTAGCAGCGCTATGGTGTTAGTCTGGATAACTAACTGCAAAATAGAAATCATAAATCTTTCTTGGAGCACGGCAGAGAGATCTCTCCAAATCAAAAGATCACGATCCATTTTAGTTCTTGGAAAAATTATTTTTTTTATGACGTCCAAGTTAATCAAGGTACTCTATTCTGCTCTTTCCTTGAAAAATTACAATGATTTTTCAAGCCATTTTCATGTTTTCGTTCGTGATGACATGATATCATCGACTTGCAAACAATGGAATAATTCGAACAAAATAATTAATTTTTCATCGTTGCTTGTTTTCTTCAAACGAGGATTTATACCTCGGGATGATCAAGGATCTCCAAACCAAGGAAAAAACAAGATTTCAACACAGAAAGAGAATGAAAAAAAACAAAGATAGATCAAAAGGAAAAAGAAGAAAGAAAGGGAAAAATTTGTATCTTTAAACCGACCGCAGTGTCTTCAATCTCCTCAATTCTTTCACTCCCAAGAAGGTCAACGAACAAGAAGTCTTTCTGCCGTAGAGAATTCGCAAATTTGAAGCCTAAGATCTCCCTTTAGGCGGAGTTTTTAATGTTTCAGTTATTTATTTATTTTTTTATGAGTTGCACATGCAATGTTTATTCGCTTTGAAAGCCTGATACCGACGCCGATCGGCCATCTTCGCCTCCATTTCTCTCTCATATCTCTCCTCTTTCTTCATCTTCTCTCTCTCCTCTACCGTCTTCTTGACGTCGATATCCATCATTCTCTCTCTCTCCTCTTCTTACATCGATATCCTCTGCATATCTCTTAATCTCTCTCTCTTTTCTTTCTATCTCTCTCTCCTCTTATTTACATCGATATCTTTCTCCTCTCCGTGACTCTCTCACTCTTCTTTCTCTCTCTCTTTTTGCTCTTCTTTACGTCGATGTCCTCTCTCCTCTCCCTTTCTCTCTCTCGTCTCCCTCTCAGCTCTTCTTCCCGTCGATATCCTCTCTCCTCTGCCTTTCTCTCTTCTCTCTCTTCTTCTTTGCATCGATATCCTCTCTCCTCTCCCTTTCACCCTCCTCTCTCCTCTTCTTTACATCGATATCCTCTCTTCTCTCATGTCTTGTCACTCTCTTTGTTCTGTCTTTCTCTATGTATCATCTCTCTCTCCTGTTCTTAATATGGCTATCCTTTTTCTTCTCTCTCTCTACTCTTCTTCCCATCGATATCTTCTCTCCTCTTCCTTTCTCTCTCCTCTCTCTTCTTCTTTACATCGATATCCGCTCTCCTCTCTCCTCTTCTTTACATCGATATCCTTTCTTCTCTCATCTCTTGTCACTCTTTCTTTCTTCTGCCTTTCTCTATGTATCATCTCTCTCTCTCATGTTCTTAATTTGGATATCCTCTTTCTTCTCATTTTTCTCTTTCTTCTTTGTTCTGTGTATCCCTCATCACTTTGTCCTCTTTCTCTCTTGTCTATTTCATCACTTTATCCCCTTTTCCTCTTGTCTATTCCAGTTCTATATTTCTTCTTTTCTCTCATCTGCATCAGTTCTCTCTCTCACTCCCTTCTCTCTTGTCTATTTCATTCTCTCTCTCCCTTTTTTTTCTTGTCTACTTCATTACTCTCTCTCTCTCGATCTCTATCTCTCTCTCTCTCTCCTTTCTCTGTTGATTATTACAGTTTTCTCTCCCTTTTTTTTCTTGTCTACTTCATATCTCTATCTCTCTCCCCTTTCTCTGTTGTCTATTACAGTTCTCTCTCCCTTTTTTTCTTGTCCACTTCATCTCTCTCTCTCTCTCTCTCTCTCTCTCTCTCTCTCTCTCTCTCTCTCTCTCTCTCTCTCTCTCTCTCTCTCTCTCTCTCTCTCTCTCTCTCTCTCTGTTGATTATTACAGTTCTCTCTCCCTTTTTTTCTTGTCTACTGCATATCTCTCTCTCTCCCTTCTCTGTTGCCTATTACCGTTCTCTCTTCCCTTTTTCTAGTTTACTTCATTTCGCTCTCTCTCTCTCTCTCTCTCTCCTTTATCTGATGTCGATTACAGTTCTCTTTTTTTCTCTTGTCTACTTCATTTCTCTCTTTATTTCCTTCTTCTCTTGTCTATTTCAGTTCTCTCCCCCTTTTTTCTCTCCTCTACTTCAGTTCTTTCTCTCTCTCCTTTCTTGTCTATCTCAGTGCTCTCTCCCTTTTTCTCTTGTCTACTTCTATTCCCTCTCTCACCTTTCTCTCGTCTATTTCAGTTCTCTCTCCCTTTTTTCTCTTGTCCACTTCAATTCCCTCTGTTACCATTCTCTCTTGTCTATTTCAGTTCTCTCTCCCATATCTTTTGTTTATTTCTATCACCTCTTTCACTCACTTGTTTAGTTCTTGCTAGTCATCTCAACAGACTTCTAATTTAAACAGAGTCTCTTGCTAGTCACTTCAATATAACCCTCAATATGTTATACTTTATTCGTAATTAATAAAAGGGTCCAAACATTATGCAATTTAATGGATGAGGGTCCAATGATTTAACCTAAAAGTCCTATGGCTACAGTGGCTGAGAGATAAGTCTCTTGGCGTTCTAAAAGTCAACGAAGTATACTATTCGCAATTAAGCTGGGAACAGCTTGGAAATGGCGACCTTTCAATTGGTGTACTATTTTTATAACAAGTTGTCATTGAATGGGAGCATATAAGTTGGTATTTTGAGCTACGGTTAAACTTTTATTTGGTCTTGTCAAATCAAATAACTTCAACAGAAGAAAAAAACTTAATTTTAATATCCTGGGCTGCAGAGAAACGGCAATCTTGCGGGATGATTTCAGGGCGATTTACTGGAACGTTTTGAGTGAAACCAAATTCTATGGCTTTGTCAGACTTTCTCTTGAATCTTTAGAATGTTTATTTTCATTCTCTTTTGCAGGATTTTTTGAGTTACAGGTTGAAGGATGAGGAAACCTCGGACGGCTCTCAGGCAAGATCTCAGGCGAGGACTCAAGATTCAAAACGTCTGAATTAATTTGATCTTTGCTACTGTTGATCTTTTTTCGTCTTTGAAGATCGTGTTTTTCATGTCGAGAATTGAACATTTTCAAGTAACCAAGAAGAGGCGAGAGGAGAATTATAGAGAGAAAGAGGGAGAGGATTTTATTCTGTAAATTATAGCTTTACATGTCTTTATAACGGTAACTTGAAGGTCTTAATCCTAGCCGTTATATGTGTTATAATGGCTACGTTTTGATGTAATCTGGCCATTTATATATATTTTCTACATTTCTCCTATTCTGACACTGTCTATTTTCTATTTTATTCTTTGAGTTGTATCCAATGTAATTCAACGAGGAAAGATCCTTTTCCATCTCTCTCTCTCTCTCTCTCTCTCTCTCTCTCTCTCTCTCTCTCTCTCTCTCTCTCTCTCTCTCTCTCTCTCTCTCTCTCTCTCTCTCTCTCTCTCTCTCTCTCTCTCTCTCTCTCTCTCTCTTTATCTATATATGTATATATATATATAGATAGAGAGAGAGAGAGAGAGATCTTGATCTCTCTCATTCCTATTATATTTAACGCTCTCTATCCCTCCCTCTATTATCCCTCTTCTCTCTCTCTCTCTCTCCCTCCCTCCCTCCCTCCCTCCCTCCCCCCTCCTCCCTCTCTATCTCGTTTATTTTTTCATTCACCCAACTATTTCTTCATCAAAAAAAATTCAATGTTTTATGTACCTCTATCAATTTTTCTATTCCTGTATGATTATTTGGTACTCACTATTTCTATCTGAATTTTATATTCTCTAATACTTTTAAGTTGAGGCTTGTTCTGAAGTTTCTTCCCTCTCTAAACCAATCTTGATCTCCGTCTCCCTCTCCCTTCCTATCACTATCACTTGTGAAGGTTGAGGCCAAGTGAAGTTTAGACAAAGGCCTATGCTTTTATTTAGATGAATATACAACGAAGATTATACTAAGTCGACCATTATTTAATGGACTAACATCATATCAAGCCTACTTTTCATATCAAGAATTATGAATATGCAGATAAGGAACTTCATATAGTTCAAAGTATTTTACTCCCACATATGTTAGATGACTACCCTAATGTATAACAGGCCATAGATTAGGGCAATTTCATAATTTAAGGCTTCTGATTTAAACGATATTTTTTATATTTTCCTTAGAAGTAATGATAAAATCCACAGGGATCAACTATTGAATAACCAAGTTTTATTCTTAAGTTATTTTATATATTTTTTTGGAACTAAATATAATTAAAAATTATTATATAAAGGTGAGAAAATTTTAATCCTATTTAACCTAGTTTTTTTCAAATTTTAAAAAGTAATTTTGGGGTATTTTGGGAATTTTCTAGTCAGGAATCCTAATTAATTGTATTCAAATACCTGAGCCAGAACTTCAGTAGTTTTGTTGATAGTTGATAGTAGTGTAAATGGAGTGAGCAGATAAAATTTTCCATAGCGGATTTCAACAGAGATAGATGCAGGAACGCGTTGCCAAGAGGTTGAGTGTGGCAAGAGATGCATATTTTATAAGTGTCGGTGACAAGCATTAGGGCGGAATGCATGATGATGAAAACCTGGCTATCGATGATGATAACCTAAAGAAAAAGGACACATGCATGATAATTAATATGACAAAGATTGTGCTAACCTCATCGTCGTGGGCATCATGGTCAAGCAGTAACTTCTCTATGCAAGTCTTTATCATAACATCACTTACTTAGCTATTCACTCTTCAATTGTATGACCATGCCCAAACAAGATTTTGACTGAGAAATTACTTTGTAAAATAAGGAACAAAATCAAAGGGTATTTTTCTACAACGATGGGGATCTATTTCTAAATCTGACATGAGGGATGAATATAGGGGGTAAAGATGAAACTACTCTCAAAATTTCAGGTCCAAAATGTTTTCCGGATCATTAGATTTCTTCATTAAAATTGGAGTATTTTAAGTCATCTGATTTTCTCTTTCAAATTTCTCTCTCCTCTAATTTCCTCTATCCTTGATCATGAGGTGGATTGCCATTAAGACACAAAATTGTATAAATACTGGAAACATTCAAAAAACTCCTTGACAATATTAAAAATAAATTTAAAATTATATATATGACAGAAATTTATTTTCTTTATCATTTTAAATTTATAAAATTTCGTAAAAAATACCATAAAATAGGTATAAATGAAACCCATAAAATATTATAATAAAAAATAAAAATATTTTATTAATAAAATAATTTTATAAATAAATGTAATTTTATAAATAAATGTAATTTTAAAACTCATAAAGTAATTTTATTTATAAAATTACTGTCAAAAAAATCAATAAAAATAATATAAAACCAGGAAAAATCATAACTTAAGTCTAAAAATGTCATAAGGCCCTATATTTAATAAAATCCTAATTTATATATTTGAATTCTAAAAATATTTTATTTATGAAATTAATGTAATAAAATGATAATAACATACCAAAAAAGCATAAATAATCCAAACCTTATTCTAAAAAATAATAAATCACTTTATGCCTTAATAACATGCATTTATTATCATTTAAATTTAAAATAAACACATAATATACATGAAATCACTGTCAATGATAGCAGGTTATATGTGATTATTATTGTATATGAATAAATGTGACATTTGAACACCTGGTAAATTGAAGAAATCATCATGTTAGGACTTATTGATTATATGATATGATGATAACTAGTAGGTTTGTTCAAATATTTATGTTGGTCAGATATCATTTGAGCAGTGAATTGTGATAGCAAACACGCAATTACCAACCAACCTTAGATATTTATATCTCATTATTTTATAAGAGCTAAAATAGACACAAATAAATTTCAATGTTTATACTATTTTGAAAAAAATGGATTCATAACTATAAATGAATTTAAAAGTATTTTTGAATTTAAATTCATTAAGTAAATGTAACTAATTGTTTTATCTTTTATGGCATGTGAAGTGAATTCCAAATTGTAATTTTTTTGATTCAATACTGATCCAGCTATCTTGTTGGTAACTCACATGACCATGCACCATAAGCGGACGTCACACCACTATCGCAGGAGGCGTCGCATGTCATGGCACGTCGCCAGCATCAACTTCGGACCTAGGATCCGAGCGTCATTTAAAATTAGATTTGATTTTACAGTTATTTAAAATTTCTATTTCCCTCCAAGGCCTACGATAGCCTCATGATGTACTGAACTCCTTAGTGATTTTTCTTTGAATTGAACTTTTTCTTCTAAAAGAAATTGCCCTAGTTTCATAATCACTGCCGCAGCCACCGACTGTTGCCACTACCGCCGTTGAGAGGAGACCTCCCTACCTGCAACCAACGTCAACGCGACCGCCGCCCTCAGTCCCCCCCCCTCGCGACCGCCGCTTACTGCTGCCCGAGCGGCCCGTGCGCGCGGCCAACGCCCGCGTTGCCGCTTGCACAGCCACTGCCTGCACGGCCACCGCATGCATCCGTAGCCCACGCGATCATTGCGCACAGCCACCACCCGCACGGCCAGCGCCTTCTTTGGTGATCTGCATTATTTTATCCAGTATTTTCTCACGTGTTTTTTTACCGCTGTCAGACTTAGTAGAATAGGTTAGTTGAATAGGTTTGAATCTTCTCATAATCGACTGTTCAAGATATTGAATTTAGAGCTTTGTTTTCACCTCGGTGGTTGTAAGACAGTCCTCCCGCCCTCGACCGAGGAAAGGGCCTGTACCATCAACATTTTCTCCGACTTTAAATGTTTTAAGTCGATTGTGTTGATTTGTGGTCTGTTTTATCTGTCTTTTGTTGAGTTAGCCTGTCCTACCACCGTCAGTCCTAGTCATCCTGCATCACTTGTTTTATTTGCCTCTATAGCATTAAATAATACTTTTCCCTCTAACTTTTGAAGCTCATCTAGGTAGATTAAGCCAAATTTTCAAATCACTTCTTCTCTCTTGCCTGTAAAAAAAGCATACTACCATGAGCAAGCATCAGATCTGATCCTGTGCAAAAAAATTCAACACCAAGTTTTTGTTAACATCCTCACAGGTCCATAGGATAAAAAATTAAAAGAGAAGAAGATAGTGTGTTAGAGTTCATACCATCATCAACCTTTATTATAAAATCATCCTTTGAAGATTTATTTTTAATTTTCAATATTAAAAATAATATTTATTTCTTATAACTCTACAAATCCATAGGCTTTTGAATCTTACTATTTGATGAAGGATTGACGAAGTTTCAAGGATGACAGTACTATGACTCAATATTTTGAAAATCAGAACCTGATCCCAAAAATCATCATGTGGATATTATTTCTAATTTTTAATAGGTTTTCAAATAATATTTTCTGCTAATATTCCTAGAACCAAACCAATTTGGCAGGTAATTGAACAAGTTAAAGTGGACCAAAGGATAGAATTACTTAATCATGAAGGAAATAGCTAATTTACAGGATGATTAAAGGATATTTGCTCAAAGAATCACCAAAAATGAAGTTATAATTATTATTCAGGTTATCCATAGTTATAGGGAAGAGGAGGAAACATCCAGAAGCGCTTCAATGTGATTTCAAACAAAGAATCATAATTTCCACACATTTTCAACTGGTGATGAATTTGATCCTGAGAAAGATTAAATATACATCAACATAGAAGAGGATACAAAAAATCATAAGGAAAAAGGAGAATTAGAATACATTTAGTGGTAAGGTATGTTTAATTATTTACATAAGTGTTTGAACATTCTAGGTATTTTCCATTGGCATACATTCAATAATTACTTCTTGTTGACTATCCTTCAAAATTATTAACCTAAAATTATTTCTCATGTGTGAGTATTTAGATTAACTAAAAAAGCATACTGTAAGTGTATGCTAGTATATTTTGGGGGCTGAATAAATAAAATCATAAGAAAATAATTCACCACAGCCCTGGCAGATCATACCTTTGCCATTTACACTAACTATTTTTTCTTCCTGTATATCTCTCTCTTCCTCTTTCCAATTCTTAGACTCTCATTCTCTCTCCTATTTGATTGTTCTCTCACCTAAATATTTTCATCCTTATTTGTTTTTTTAACTTCATATCTCTCTCATAAGCTTTTTGTCTCTAAAATATATAAATTGATTCTCATATTCAATTCCTCTAGTTATTTCATTTTTCTCTCCCTCTCAATTTTGTTCCCTCCCTTCTCTCTCTCAATTATGTGCTCTCTCTCCAAATCGTACTCTTCCTCCCTTAGTTCTTTTACCTATACAATATAGAATAAATAAAATTGACACTATTCAGTGTCAGGTACGTCTATTGTGTGTTGTTTTGTTCCATTCAATATCATATTGACCCTTTTAAATATTTGTGACAAGTATATTTTATTATCACCATTGGTCATCTAATATTTGGGCATCATTTTCTGTTTGTTTGACGATCTTTAATTCCATGTCAAAATGAAGAAATAAGGATCACCTACTAATTTTGTGAGTTAACAAACCCATTTTCTCATAAAATTAGCATTTTTACTAGCCTTCAAAGATGGTAAATGCAAATGATGTAGATTTCCTATAATAATTATCCACATGTGTAAATTTTCACCTTACTATTTCTGATGTCGACAGCAGAGAACATGTCACCTTGGACAATGGAAGGACGTATGGATGAAGACCCGCTAGAGGCAAAAAATGATGCATTGCAGCAACACAAATGAGGAAACATTTTTTCAATATAAATGTATTACAAGAATCACCGCCATACTTACAAGAATATAAACATTTTTTCATCTGACGTTTTCACCGCCATACTTACAAGAATCACATGATGAAGATACAGCTCGTGAACAAGCAACCCCAAGGAGCTGACTCAATCAGACCCTAATGACAGGACCCGATTCAATAATAGTATCTCAAGCCCTGTTGAAGATTCGACAACATCATACATATTATGCACTAGGTGGAAGAAGATATCTGCCTCACAGGTGAGGTATTAATGATAGTTGTAATGGCATTCTCATGTACAGCAACTATAGTGATGATATCAATGAAGCGATCTTAGATGATCTCTACTTGATGTTTCAATTCATTAATGAATTTCAAAAATGTCTCTTCTAAATCACGAGTTGATTCAATAATGATAACCTTGATGCAGCAATCATTGTGTTTCCTTCTAACTGGTGAATCAATTCAATACGAGTGATCTCAATATAATATTATAGGATAAAACCAAATAGTTAATTTAATAAATGTCAATATATTTGTGATATCAGGAGTGAGAGATAAATGTAGAGAGACAAGAAAAAGACAAACAGAGAATGATACAAAGATGGAGAGGGATAATGAGAGAGAGGAGAGAGAGAGAGAAAGAAGTTGAGAGAAATAAAGAGAGAGGGAGAGGGAAAGACAAGGAAAGAAAGATATTGAGAGAGAAAAACACGAAGAAATAGCAAGGGAGAAATAGAGAGAGGAAAGACATAGAGAGGAAATAGAGAAAGTGAGGAACAAAGAAATAAATTGAGAGAGAAAATGAGAGAAATGGATGGAAAGAAAGAACTAGAGAGGAAGGGGAGAGAGAAAGATATATAGGGAGAACAAGAGAGGGAGAGAGGAACAAAAGCAGATAAAAACAAATGGAGGGAGGAAGAGAGAAATAAAGAAACAGAGGAACAGAGATAAATGGAAAAAAATAGAGCGGGGGAAGAGAGAGAAGGAAGGAGAGAAATAAAGAGGAACAGAGAGGGATGGAAAGAAATAGGAGAAAGACAGAGAGATAAGGAAATAAAGTAAGAGATAGAAATAAGGAAGAAAGAGGGAGAAAGAGAGAGAGAGAGGAACAGAGAGGGAATATACAGAGTGTGAAAGAGATAAAGAGAGAGAATATACAGAGAGGGTGAAAGAGAGAGAAACAAATAAATAGAGAGGGAGAAAAAGAAAGAGAGGAACATAGAAAAATAAATCCAGAGAGAGAAAGAGAGAGATGTAAAGAAATAAATAATGAGGGAGAACGAAGGGTAGAGAGCAAAACAAATATAAGGGAGAAAGAGGGGTAGAGAGAGAAAGAAAGAGGCAGAGAGAAAAAGATAGGCCGACAAAGAGAGGGGAGAGAGAAAGAGAATGCTTACCTGTTATGGGTGTGCTGAGTTGGCGAGGGTGATCCCCATGGACTTGAAGTAGGCTTTTATTGCATTTTTTAGCCGATCTTGAAACAATTTCATCTCATAATGGCAGCGAGCCATCACCTATCACCAAAAGGGGAAACAAAATGTCAACCCATGATGAACCCAGAACAATCTTTTCAGTGGGATTACACCTTCAATGGGACGATCAACCGATATGATCACAGAATTTCTTCAAATGTTATTTCAATGCAAAAAAATCAAATATTCTCACTCCTTTTCAGAACATAATCAAGTAATCCCTGACAATAGATCTCATTGATCAAGTACTCCCGACAATCGGACAATAACATTCAATCAGAAACCATAATAAATCTCATGATCTCGTAAGAAGTGGATGATGATAATATGATCTTTAGAAGGACATGAGAGGATTACCCCTCGCTGTGGCGCCCAGAAATGCACTGCCTTGCCCTACGGTTTCGGGAGAATCAGAGGCGTTAGTGGCAACGAAATAATGTCAACAGGAGGACATGATCTGTTGAATTTACCTGGCTTGTAAGAGAAGGAAGTCTCTGATGGACAATCCACTGTGCATCCACCACCCCGATTTTCTCAACAGCATGCTGAAATGCATTTACCATTTGAATAAAAAAAAGTTCAAAACTAAGTAAATTTAACTTTTTGAATGTTGAACCTGTAGGGGGGATTTCTGGGAAGTACCTCCAAGCACATCCACATGGCAAAATCAAGGCCCCAGCCATGAACCAAGTCATTCTGTAGATTTTTCACTGACTTATTAGGAGATAATAAATCATAATAAGTTCTGAGGATAAACAGAAAACTTCTAAATGAGGATAAATAATAAGGAAAGTGGGTAATTAAAGTTGTGGAGTCAGACATGTACCTGAATGAGGTGCCAGACACAGCGCCAAGCTTTTGTTGAAAAAACAGGCGCCTGGATTTCAACAAATCTGGTAGAGGTGTCCAAGTTACGAGTGATTGAGAGATTTTAGAGAGAGAAGCGAGGGTAGAGATATAGAGAATGATAGGAAAAGAGGAAAAGAGAGCGAGAAAGAGAGAGAGAGAGAGAGAGAGCATTTTAAGGAAAGAAGGGAGGGTAGAGCTAGAAAGAAAGAGAGAGAGAAGAGTATACATGCAAAGAAAGATAGAAACTTAGAGAGCTAGAGATTAAGTGAGAAAAGTGAGAGTTGAGATACGAAGAAATATTGGAAAATATGGAAGGAGACAGATTTAAAGAGAAAAACTAGAATGGAGATACAAAGAAAGATAGGAAATTTTAGGAAAAGAGATGCAAAAACAGATAAAGAGAAGATAAAAATAATGAGAAGAGACGAAAGAAATATATAGAGAGAATAGAAACACAGATGAAGGGGTTGGAAAATAGTGAAAGAGATGGAGGTATAGAGAGTGAGAAGAGAAAAATAGATGAAGAGAGATGAGGGGAAAACAGATGAAAAGAGGAAAATATGAAAAGAAATGAAGATATATTGAGAGAGAAGAGAGAAATAGATGAAGAGAGGGGAAAAGAGGGAATGAGATAGAGAGAGAACAAAAATATGGGAGGTGAAAGGATCTGGCTTACGCCCCACATGGAGGTAAGTACGGATATTGGCACTGACCGCGCTTTTCCTCCGTTAACCTGAAAAACCCAGCATCATTTTAGAAGGTTTCACTTCAGCCACCCAGCAGAATAGAATATAAAAGAAAAACTTACAAAGTGGTTGAGAATATATTTTCAAGGGGTTGAGAATACAGCTTTTTACTTTATACGAAAAAAGACAATAAGTCACATTTTCTTTACACTCCTTCTACCATTCAAACAAATGGATACAGATCTAGCTGTAGTAACGGAGAATAGAATAGCACAAAGTGTATAAATAAGCACATTATTCCCCAATGGAATACAAATTGTTTCTGGTTCTATCTTCAGCTGAGTATGCCAATAACTGCCTCGACAATCCTAAAATTCTTGAGGCCCATAAATGAAAAGGCCCAAATCTCCTGGAGTGGCGGGATTGCATTGAGATGACCCTTCTTGAGAGTAAAAAGATGAAACACTTGACAAAGCCTAACCAAGTCAGCATAATTTTTGTACCAAGTCTAGTGTGAAGAAGATGCCCTGGTTAAAAGCCTTGCTTTTGCATAGAAAATATCCAGTGATTGGGTGAAACTTATTGAGCGCACCATCTGTTTGAGAACTGTGTGAAAGATTCCATCAAATGGACTCTAAAAGAAATGATACAACGCATAAAGCAGACCTGAGTCAAAGTAAAGGACTCAAATGCTACTTGAAGAAATTTGGAATGTGTTCAATGATTATGTTAAGACCCTGTTACAACCCTCTAGATGATACAATTCAGCATGCAATAAATAGATACACGCTGTATAATCACTTCTTGAACAATGTTACACAGAGTACACAATGACAGAACTAGATAAATCACAGCGATAGCTCGCCGTCCTTCTCTCTTAAGAAGAAGTCTTAAGAGCCTTAGGAATCTTCCCTCCACTCCCAGAGAGACTAATTTCCTACTTCATACATACATAACTTACACATATTTATATTATACAATTTCGACAGTTATTCTTCAATATCCTCTTCGAACATGTCCAAGGGTGGTGTCTGTTGGCTGCCACCCTTGGAGTCTTTGAGAAAAGATGCCTCAGTTGGAAGTGCTTCTTCAGGTACTACAGTTCTGTTGTTGCTCTGATTTGCTCTCCCATAAGATTCCAACGAATTCTGTGCATAACTGTCATAACCGTCACTAGTAACAGTCAATATTGATTTAATTCGTCTTTTGTAAACCTTAGGAAGGTTCGTATCAGACCCCCATCAGGGTTTATCAGAAACAGAAGGCACCTAAACGGCCCTCTGTCTTCTCGACCCAAATGGGGGCTGCCTCGGGCCCCGGCCATCAGAAAATTTGACTCGCGGGAGTACCGCGAGTCATAAGAAGGAAGCGGAGAAGATGAACAGCCAGACAATTTTTTAGTACGTTTCTCCTCTTCCTTCCTCTCCACCCTTCCTGACCTAACTCTTTCTCCCTCTCCTGTATCTCCAGCAAGGTGTCTCTCGCGAAGTAGAGCCGTCAGCGGTCGTGAGCGTGATGTGAGCGGGACGGCAACCCTGCTCATCTCTCTCTCTCTGTCTCCTTATCTCCCATTTCCCCTCCACCCAGACTCGAACTTGTTGAACAGGTTGTTCTTTTGGTTTGAACTGGTGAGCGAGCCAGAAGTGATTAACAGATAATAAGCCAGTTAAGAATCCAAGCTACAAAGAAGACGCCAATTTTTAGAAGAGCTGTTTCACAAGCTCACCTCAGGGTTGAATTCCAATTTGATACTTGCAAAAATGTTTTGTGGGCACCGCAAATCAAGTAGAAGTGAACAGACACTTCATGGAAGAAAAATTTGAAAGTGGGCTGATCTGTACTCCTGATAAGCGTCCTTTACGCACATACATGACAAAGAAACGAAAAGCCAAGGATACCGCACGTGTGGAGTGAACCACACGTGGAGAATTTGAGATAAAAAAGGGCGGGAAAGGAGCAGCACTAAAGGTGGCGGGAAACCGGTTTAAATAGAGGAATGGGGCTAGCTCGAGGGGCACTTTTTGGAAATCTACTTCAAGAAACGCTCCTGGAGATTCTCCTGCGTCGGGCTGCTGATCCGGTTGTCCCAAATCGTCACCTCTACCGTCCTTCGTTCCGAGATATCCCCTCCTTCCTTATGTCATTCGTTTATTTCTCTTTCTTGTAATGATCCGGATACTCAAGGGTCGATAGTGGCGATCTGAGTGAAAGATGTATGCATTTTCGTTGAACTGGAGTTCTACCGCGAAGGTTATCATATTCCATTGTTAGGCTGTTTGGTATCCTAACAACTCCCCATGCCAGATTAGAGGATTAATGTGCAGATATTTGTTAATATCCTGAATAGACGTAGATCTAATAGTTCTTCTCATATGAAAACCGAGTCGTGAGACTAGGCTGAAGAAATCAGAGTAGTCCAAGTATGCGTAGCTCGATCAGAAATTCAAATGAGAATACATTTATTTAAGGATGAGTAAAACTAGAAATAGTAAGTCCAGTAGAATTATATGTGAAAATAACTGATGAAGAGAGATCTGAGGGCAAGATTGGATCTCCCTCCCACGGATTGAAGCAAGATTGGATCTCCCTCCCACAGACTGAAGCCGGAAGAATCTCCCCCCTCTCTCTATTTGAAATAAACAAATGGTTTCTTGATGATTAATCAAATGCTTGCCCCCTTATTCATAGCGGCCAACAGATTCCAGCCTTTCACTAGTTTGAACTCACATATGCATTGCTTGCTGTATGTGCGAGATTCGTACTGCCCTTCTGTTTGCCTTCAGAAGTCCTTAGTCGGGACCTACCAATCTTCTAACAAAAGGATTGTGATATGATCTGTAGTAGGATCAAGGAATGCCACAAAACCACGAGCAACAGCCAGCCCACTAATGAGGCCCAGACCACCAGAGAGGGATTACGGCCCATTGTCGTGTCCCCTTAAGCCTTTCCTCCTGTCCTTGGTGGGCAAGCAAGCATTCAGACATGAGTCCTCCACCCTGCTCTTATCTATCCTCATAATTGGTTGTGATTCTTTCTCTCATTCAGCTGTCGGAGAGACCCACTAGAGAGCAGTGTTTGTGCCTCCAGAGATCCTTTGTCATTCCTTTACTGTTGGTGGAAAAATAAGTCTTTTTATGTTTCCTACCATTTACCCAACACCCTATGTATTTACATTTATGTCTTCCCTGCATTTGACTTTTGGAACTTATAGACCTCAGATTTAGTATCCATTGGATAGTTTATCCGAGACCACCTTATACAAGTTTAGATCGCTCAAGTAATAAGATTCACTGGCTTTTTCTGTTTACTTGGTGTCTCCTTGCTGTGTTCTAATGGTACCCTAGCAAGCTGAATCTGCTGCATCAACAACATTTTTAATATCCTTGAGCCCTTCCTAGCTTGAGAGCCCTATCTCCTCTCCTTCCTCCTGCATTCAACACTCCTGTTCTCCACTCTCTACATCCGAAACTTCTACGTATCTCTTCCCATTTGAGATGCTCTGATAATAAATATATATATATATATATCATTGAACACAATTTTAAACTTAAAGAACTATTTTGGGAAGTGCAATCCTGAGAATTACATTGAGACAATATGCCCGTTGATTTGTATATTAGTTCGCAGTCCGCCACTCCAAGTTTCATCATTAAGCAGGGTTCATCTCCTCCTGCACGGGGAATCCGACGGATTCGGTCGTTGGCCAGTGGAGTTCCGTACCGACCCCCTCAGGGAGGATCCCGAGAGTTCAACCAAGGGCCGGGCCTGGCAGGAACTAGACATGGTCCAAACTGTGCGAGCGAATCCCACTCGTGCGGTTGGGCGCATGTGCGGTGCGATTGTGCGGTAAATCGCACGGGATTTTCGCACAACGCACGGGATGTTGTGCGAATTTTTAGTCCGTCCTCCCCTCCATCCCCGTCTGCGGTCAGCCCCTCCGGTCGTCTCCGCCGCCCGCGCGCGTCCCCTCTAGCCCGCGCCCCCTCCAGCCGGCCCCTGCCTCCCCCGGCTTCCCCCTCTAGCCCGCTCCGGCCGTCCCGCCCCTGCCTCGCCGCGCCACCCCTCCCCTGTGCTCCGCGCGCCACCCCTGCCTCCCCCTCTAGCCCGCTCCAGCCGTCCCGCCCCCCCTGCCCCGCCCGCGCCGCCCCTCCCCTGCCCCGCGCGCCCCTCCCCACCCCTGCCCGCGCGCGCCCCCTCCCCACCCCTGCGCGCGCGCGCCCCCTCCCCTGTGCCCCCGCGCGCGCGCACCCCCTTCCCCACCCCTGCCCGCGCGCGCCCACCCCCGCCTCCTACCTTCCTACCTCTGCCGCCCGCCCCCTCCACTCCCGCCCTCATCCCCGGCCACCGCCCCACACACCCCCTTTCGCGCTCGCCGACTGCCGCCTTCTCTCCACCCTCCTTCGGCGCGGTCCCCCATCCACCCCCCCCGCGTTCGCCGCCTTCGCGGGCCCCGACTTCTCCGGCGCCACCGTCTAGGCGACGCCGCTCGCCACGGCGGCGCCGCCCTGGCCCGCCATCTGACGCGGCGGCACCGTCTGGGCGGCTGTGCCGCCGCGTCATAATAATTTGAATTATTAATTATATTAATAATTAAACATAATTATTCAAAGAATTAAACGTAATTATTTTATTTCCAAATCACATTTAAAAACCATTTAAAATCCTTCGACTTGTGCGAATTTAGTGCGCTGTGTGGTGTGCTTTTCTGCACAAGAGCGCACCGCACACCGCACAGGCCATTTTGTGCATGCAAAATTCGCACACTCAGTGCGAATTTTCGCACCGCACCGCACGACCATCTCTAGTAGGAACCCCCTTTGTCTGTCCTCGTCCCCACGGAAGATCTCCTGTCCGAGCCCAGGCCACGGCAGGCCTGATCGGCCCAGCCCACCCGAGTAAGTATCAGGCCCGCCCCAATGCAGGTTGGGCACATCTACAAATGGGCTGGGCTCTCCGAGGCATGTGAAAGAGTCCCTCTCATGGGCCCGCAAGGACTGCCCAGGGTCCAATGACCCTTTCCCCTTCATCGATAGCCTGTTAGGGTTTGACGGCAGGGGAAGGGAGACCCACCCGTGCAGGCCGACAGGACCGGCAGTGGTGGGTGCGACCGGTGCCGGTGGAGCAGAAGTGGCGAGCGGAGGGTTTGGGCCAGTTGTAGGGAGGCGGCAGCAGCAGCCTGGTGGCAAGAGGGGAGGCGGCAGCAGCCCGTTCTTCTCGCCATCGACGTCAGAAAAAGAATTGGTCACAACCAAGTCTTCCATGGCGGGAGATGTCTGGAATGCGTCGCCTCGAGCTGCTATGGCATGGGCAGTGATCGCTTCACCAAAGGGGTTGACGGCAGATGGGACGCTGATGCCAATGCTAGCTGCTGCTGGTTCGCCATTATGAGCATTTGCACCAGCACGGCGAGTAGCGCGACGTGGTGTTTGCATCCTGACCCACAGGCATGTGGTGCGCTTGGCTAGATCAACCGTTGGCACGCACATGATGCACATGATGTGAGAGTCTACATTCAAGCCACGGGTCAGCGAGACGACCCAGCAGGTTAGGCGCGGTGCCTTCCTGTCATTGCAGATGTTACGGCCAAGTGCCAGATTACCAAGGGAGTTAACGCTCAGCCAGATTATTAAGACCAACTCTGTAAATTCTCTTGGCATATAGTACATTGTGCTCTCTCCCAAGGGATCAACCCCACTACTTCTCCTCAACTCTAATATACTCAAAGACTTCCGTAGTGATTGCGAAGGCTGCCTAACTTGGTGATCAAGACCGCACTGCTAAACTGCGAATTCAGCACCTGCAAGTTTAGCCGCATGACAGATGGCTCCACTTTCTATAATTGGCTGGACGACTAGTTAGCTCGGGCATTCTATGTGAAGACTTCCCTCATCTCTTTGCCCTTGCACATATCCCCCTAGCCATGGTCAAGGACTGTTGGGATGGCACATAGAACACACAGTTCGTTGGCAATATGCCAACCTAGGGAGTGAAGGAATATCAGAGGATGCAATGTTGCTGACAGCAATTGAGACCATCGATCGGGTCACAAGATGGGTGTATGTGGTCTGGTATGTCCTTATCTGTCTGAGACTCATACGAGTAAATCAGACAAAGACTACCAGAGGAATAGACAACCATCAGTGCATGTTGATTCATATGGAAACAAAAAATCCCCCTAAATGTATGGTTGTTTGGGTGGCTACTCCTTAGATGAAGACTGGTGATGGGGACCTTCCGGAAGAGATGGCTCGTGGGAAGTCCTGGCAGAGTGCACAGTTCTCCCAAGGGAAGAAGAAGGTTCTTCCCATATTTAATTTGAATGCCTGTTCTCTAGAGTAGTGTGGGGCAACTAGCCAGAAGGGGTGGATTTCTCCTTAGAGGAGACCTTCTGACTCCCTGCGTGGTAGGGTATCCAGGAGGAGAGGGGTGTGGGGACGCGTGGTACATCACATGGAGAGTCTTGTTTCAATTTGGTTTAGAAGGATGTAGATGGAAGGTGCAGATATTCCATGTATGTAATCATATCTAAAGAGCTTGGGTGATTTTCCTCTTTTTCTTTCAAAAAAAGATAAATATAAAATACATAAATAATTCATTCTGCCCCCGTAAGGTCCTGTAAGGTCCTGATGGGAGGTTCACCGATTCGTCAGGTGTTCATCCCTTGTTATATTTCAAAAAAAAAATTTGCATTCTGCCCCCGTGGAATACAACACATGGCTTTTATTTTTCTATTGTGTCCTCTGGTATTAGTGTGGCTTGATGGCAGCAACCAACTTTCTAGAGCTCAATCTGCAAACTGCACTTGTGCCGTTTTTCAATATCAAGGAAATATGTGTTTAAATAGCGCTGATGGAATGAAGAGAATGTTGAGTGAGGAAGAGAGAGCTCCAGACAGAAAAAAATCCTTCATGAACTGAAGCAGCTCCCAGGCCTCTGGGTTGCCATACGAGAGAAGCTCCAGGAGAGAGGATCGGTGAGAACAAGAGCAAAGACACACTCATTCATTTCTTGACAAAAGACACACTTATTCAGGGTTATTGGATTCTGTGCCTGTTAGGGTAATCTGGACTTCACTAGCTATGCAGTATAAATTTTAAAATTTTAATCACTCAAAAAGCACTGAAAAATGTGCGGGGACATAAACACAGTAGCATAAGTTCGAGGATAAAATGGTAAAACTTAAAGGGAAAATATCTTCTTGCGAAGAAATGTAAAAGTGAAAGTAAGAAAAATGTTGAAGATTATACATGGAGAGAAGAAGTTATAAAGAAAATGGAAACAAGGGCTGACCCAACGCCTGTTGCAAACAAGCGATAGAAGAGCGTCACGTGGATTGGCACGTGATGACCTATAAATAAAAGGGCTAAATCAGGCCCATTAAGGGAGAAAGGAAATAATAGCCCATTAGTGAATAAGGGTGGGAAGGAGAAGGATATAAGAAGAGGGGGGGGCCGGGGGCCTTTTGAAGGGGGGGGATCAAGAATCAGTTGGACGTCTCTCCCTCTAGGCTCCGGGTTGCATTCGACCAGGCTACAAGAGGAGCGACTGAGAACCAGATCTTGAAGCTTCATCGGAGGTGATTTCATCAGAATCGCTATATAGTTTGATCCAGCCCGGTGTAGAATAAACGCCACGCCAGTAGAGGTGCGTTCAATTTCTTGATTGATACATTTTGGGAATTTCTGTATCAAATTGCTAATTACTAAAAACCATTTATCAATCAAATGTAATACTAAAACTCTGAACTTATGAAATGACATCCAAGAGAAAATTCAAGACATCATAATACTTTTGCCGTAACAAGAAGAATAACTTTTAAACAAATTAAGCATAAGATCTTGGCCTGTGAATTTCTCGATCACTTCTTCTCCTCGTCATTTCCCAGAGAATGTGAGGATTTGGTTCGACCCCAGGTTGGGATATTTCCAAGCCATGTTTCCTCACAATTTTGATGTACCTAGCAATGACGTAATCCAATTATTAATTCATGCAGGACAAACCATTATAATACTCAGCTAAGAGAAACAGATGTTTACTCTTCTGCGTCAAAATGCTCAAGGCCAAGGTCTTCATCCCAAATGAATATATATTCATATGGCGCCACAATATCTGGGTGCAAGAACCTTTTAGCATACCACCTAGAAAGGGAAAAAACATAGTTAATGATAAATTACTCAATTATTATCAGAAGAATTATAGCATGTTAATGGCCAACAATCAACCATTTAGTCTGCTTAGGGACACTGATGTGGATGGCCTGTTTTGACCACTCAGATTCATTCCATTCCGTCGTCACGCCATCATAGTGGAAGAGCAGGATGGTAAAGTTTGACGAGAACTGCCGCACAATAATCAATGCCCCATGAATTCAGTCAGAGAATGGTTTTAGGGATTTAAATCTCAATCAACGAGAAAAGGGAATTGCAATAGCTGTAGAAATGTCATGTTTCAAAATCTAGTTCACTAAAGACCTCCGAAGACAAAGAGATGGAGGAGTCAGGATGAAGTATTAGTGGACTCAGCCACGTCGACTTCGTCCGGCTGGATCATGGGATCTATGCACCATCTTAGAGTCCTAATAAGATAACCGATTCTTGAGCATCCTTGGGTTGTAAATACCCCCTTGCAAGGTCATTAGAGAAACTTTTGATGAATGATCGCCTTGCAGTTTCTTGGCATGAGTAGCTGTGTCCAGCTTTTGTGAGGGCAAGAACTCCCCACTTGGAGGTTCTTAAGGGATTGTTCTCCTATCGCTCTCTCTTGTTCTCTCTTACCTCTTCCATCTCTCCCATTCTCCTCTCTCTCACGTCTCATTTCTTGATTCTGGTAGATCTCCATGGGCATTATAACACACTCTAGCTGTCACCCGGGCAACTTGGGAAAAGTCAATTCTAGAAAAGAAGGGTGAGATGATCCCTTTACTTTTATCGCATGGCTTCCCATTTAATTCATCCTTCTCATGTGCGCCTTGAAACTGCATGTGCCTCGCTTATGGCAGTTTTGTTGTGTCCTCTTAGATAGAGTTTTGGCAGGTTCATAGAAGGTGACTCAACACTGGATTTTAACACAGCAGGTTCTACAATTGGGCAGATCCCCAACATGGGATATTATCACAGTATTTCCAATGACTTTTTAAACCCCATTTCATTGAGGTTCGTTAAATTAAAGGTATACATGTTTCAACTTGTCCAATGTTTGGCTCTGTTTCACAAATAAGTGAAGCATTTAGGAACCTTATCTGGATTGAACTGTTTAATCATCATAAAATTATTTCTTCAAAAAAAATCATCCTAAATTATTGATTAAAGTCAGTCATGTGAAGAGAACAATGTTGACCTTTTTGACACACGCATCAATATTGAGTCTTTGGGCATGTCCCACGGTGAATGCCACGAGATACTTTGGCTTGAACTGTAGATCCTTTGCAACAGAGAAAAAACACCATTAGCAACGGATACCAGCAAATGATGAAAAAACAAACGAAGTAAAAATATTTTAATTTTGGCTGTATTGATGGAAGCAACAAACCTACAAGCTTCAAAAAAAGAAAAAGAGCTTCCCCTCCCCGGTTCTAGTCCTCTATGAAAATGGATGGATAACGAGAGGCCATAAACATACCCTCCATCAAAATTTTAAGTTTTCTTTATAGGAACTAAGGTCAGGAAAACAGATCTAAATTATTTGATCTAAGTCTTCTCAATATTTTGATTTTCTCGAATATATTGGACAGAGATAGATAGATCATAGGATCTGATTGTTGATCGATCTAAATGGAAAACTTAAAAAAATTGACACAGGTGAGAGCCTTTTTTTCACCACTTTTTTGCAACGTTTTGCATACTTTATGGTCCTTTTGCCTGAATTTTTCCAACATCATTATTTTTAAAAATTTGCAAGTTTACAAGCGAGGGCGACGGCTCTTCTGATGGACTGACCAATGCAAGTCAATCAAAGACCAAGTTTTTTGGTCTGACCAGGATGGTATTACGGTCATTAAATAAATTTCAATATGACTAGAAAAAAGATAAGTTCTTCTAAATCAAGAGCCAGCAATGAATCAGAATCAACAAATTATTCAACCACAGTGGCAATCCAATGCTTAAGTTCACAGTTGAGGAGGTAATTTCGAAGTAAAATAAAGATCACTCAATGTCAGATTAAGAAAAGGATCAGATCAGTCTCTCCTTCCTCCAAGAATCCCGGCTGTGCTGGATCGGTGACTCCTACCAACTAATTGATGGATGGACCCGATTGGCTTCTCTTTCTGCCAACAGATTGACAGATAGGCCAAATCGGATTCTCCTATATTCCTCGGAGTGAAAGAGAATCTCTCATCCCCAACTGAACTTCAAGGAAATGAAAAAAGGTCCCCATCCTGATTGCAATCCCTTTATTTATTGATTCTGGATTTCCCCCCTTCACGATTTTGGATTCTCACATGTGTGAGCTGCAGTTGAAACGAAATTCCTTCTTCATTTCTTATTATGATAAGTCCTAGCTCTGACCTTCTCAAATGCTATTGAACCCTAATAGGGAGCTAAAAACTTCATGATTTACGGATCCTGGTTTGACAAGCCTCACAAAGATTCACCAAGGTAGTATCCAGGTAAAATAATTTAAGTAGAAATTTGAAAAAATAAAGTTATTTTCAGACCAATAAAAGAGTGGTGTACCTCAGTAGGATTTCTGCACGATCTTCGCAGATAAAGATCTGATTCCGCCATTATGATACCTGGCACAAGGAGCTCTGCACCTCGAGGATTTGTGGGAACACAAATCTGTAACAGAAATTCATCACCTACTTCATGAATCTAGTCATTCTTCAATAACCTCTGAAAAAGATGCCACTATTACATCATGTAAATGCCACAAAAACCTTAAGAGGGTGATATATATATATATATATATATATATATATCCGCCACAAAGCAGTACCTGTGATGTTTGATTTGTGTTGGAAGTTGAATTTTTCTCCTCCTGACTTTTGTCAGTTACGCACGTATTGTTCATTGCCGTCTGGGAAGATGTTTCATTGTTCTTATCTTCGATGAAATGAGGAGAACCGGAAGGGTAAAAGACCTGAGATACAAGTCAAATAACTGACCTTTAATCTCCAAAAATAACTAAGAAAGGCTAATTAGTGCTCACCGTCGTTATTCTCGTTGACGGAAAGGAACTACCAACAAAAAGCCCAATCACTATCCCAATTGTTGTTACAAATAAAGGCTTCATATTCTTGTTTAGTTTTGTTAAGGGAACCCTGCAAAAGAGAGGTAAAAGAAGATTAAAATCCCATAAATCAGAAGGAAATGAACATAATAGGAACATTTCTGTAGAATAAAAGGTTGTGAATGGAATGAAATAATCCAAAAATGGTACTCATTTGCACCTGAATTCCAGCGACACTAGTGAGGAAAAATTATCCTTAGGTGCTTTCTCTTGGCCGATTGCATCACATACTAAATATTAGGGGAAAAAAGTAAAAATTCAATGGACACAGCCTGCAGAAATAAAGAAATTTCGGTAAGCTGAAACTTTCAGTTGTGAGTAATATTCCGTAATTTCAATAGTGTAACATGAGAATTCGTCCCACTCAAGATTAAATGAGCAGAATTCAAGAATCCAAACATTTTTTCGCTAAACTTATGAAAGGATATTAGGTAACGGAAGCAATGACTGAGAGAGATGAGCCAGGAGAGTGGTGCCAAGAAAAAAACTCTTACAACACAGCTCAACTCTGTTGAAAAGAAACTGGCATTTTGCAGGTAAGAGTTGCATCTACAAGAATGAAA